>NC_022012.1:20387208-20402183 GCF_000317375.1 Microtus ochrogaster
GGCCATGTTATCACTGCAGTGTACTGATTCCTGTGGCCGTGTTGTCACGGCAGTGTCCTTGTTCCTGTGGCCATGTTATCACTGTAGTGTCCTTGCTCCTGTGGCTGTGGTATCACTGCAGTGTCCTTGTTCCTGTGGCCGTGTTATCACTGCAGTGTCCTGGTTCCTGTGGCTGTGTTGTCACTGCAGTGTTCTGGTTCCTGTGGCTGTGTACCTTTATATATTTCTGACGTTAGTCTACATCACCTCAGTTTTTTAGTTTGTTTGTCTGATACCTTATCAGCTTTATCAATTAAGTCTTTTTATTCATTCATTCTGTGCTATTTTCCTATTTTCTCATTCCTTGACTTTTCTGAAACTTTCTGAAATTTCTTTTCTTCTCATTGTATTTATTTTCTCTTTGTTGTCTAGTAAAATTTTAAAAACTTCATTGTAGATTATTCTTACTTTCTAACACACACACACATGCACACACACTTAATCCTGTAGACAGCTTTATAAACACTGCTACTAATTTTGATAAGTTCATTTAAGTATTATCTTTTTTATCATACTAATACATTTTGTCCCATTTACCTTCTTTATATAGTTGTGAGAAAATATATACTACATGAATTACCTTTTTCTGGGTCATGGGCACAATGATACTTTATACACACATAAATTTTAAAAAAGCACTCAAAACATTAAGAGAAAATGAAAGAAAAATGTATTTCTAGCTGAATTTAACCGTAGCTTATTTACTGAGGTCATTTATTATTCATACTTTCTCCAGATTATATATGACATTTTGAATTGTCACATGTGATACACCTCAGAGAACTGGTCAATTCAATAAGATCTTAGACTCCTACAAATTTTAATCACCATCTCACATGGCTTCTGTGCATATATTTATTATGGAAATTAATGTGTGTCAGTCAGGTATTGAAAGAGACCAATGACACACTCAAATTTCTTTAGAAAATAGATGTTTCCAAAATAGAGAAAAGGTTATAGAACTAAGGAACACAGTGACCATAAGCCTGTGTCCAATTTACCACCTCAAATCCTTAAGGAGAAAATAAAGCTACTTGTAGTAGAAAGGGTGGGTAGCATCCCACTGCCCAGCTAGCTTAACCCTAGAAATAACCACACAAAAATTGTATCAATTAAATTACTGCTTGACCCATTATATCTAGCCTCTTCTTGGCTAACTCTTACATCTTGATCTAACCCATTTATATTAATGTGTATTGCCACTTGACTGTGGCTTACTGGCATGAGTCTAACCAGTGTCCATCTCAGACAGGAGAACCTTGGCATCTACCACACTTCCATTCTTCCCAGCATTCTGTTCTGTCTACTCGACCCACATAAGGGCTGCCCTATCAAAAGGCCAAGGCAGTTTCTTTATTCAACCAATAAAAGCAACACATAGACAGAAGAACCTCCTACACCAGCTACTGGTTACTTTCATACCTCAAGTTGTCTGCAGAGGTCCTTTTACTGATTGTTTAATATCAGAAGCAGAGAGCCTAAAAGGCAGTGTTAGGAGCCTGTACACCTGATTTCTGATTACAAATGGGTTCAGTCTCACTGTCACATAGACTATCTTGCAGCCTCTGCAAATGTCTACCTTCTTAAAAAAATGATACTTGCTAAAGGCCTACAAACAGGCTATGGGACAGTATTGTACAATGACAGGCACCTTTGATGTAAACTATGATTGTAAATTCACATCTAAACTTTGTTTTATGTGCATTTTTGAAACTTCTTGGAGACTTGAGTCTGTGATCTCTAAGCTGATTTCACCTTTTTCTCTGAGAGGCACCTATGCTCCAGTACAAGTACAGAATAAAAGGAGAAAATGAGAGGGGTAGGCATCTGGGCGAGACTAAGGTGGCTTTAGATGCAGAGATGGGAAGCACAGGAGGTGTGATGATCACAGGCAGCATAAGACTAACAGTGAAGGGACTTCTATGGCTTAAACAATTTGTCCTCCAAGGGTGCATACATTGGAGGTGTGGCTCCTGGTGCTGCAGTTCTCCAATGTTGCAGAACTCTTGAGAAGTGGAGCCTCCTTGGTGATGTGTCAATGGCTGGAGGTGTTCTGCAGAAAGGTAGGGTAGTACTTGGGACACTGTACTTAACACAAATAGAAACAAGTTAAAAGAGTAAGACCATCTCCTTATCCTCTAGTTTCTGGTATGTTCCTGTGATCTCTGCATCCTACAGTGATATCGTCATTCAGAGTATTACATGAGCAAGGGAGTCCTCATGGAAACAGAATGGAAATAAACACTATACTTCTAAACTCAAAACTATAATCAAACTTTTCCTCCATACATTACCTAATACGTTGCAGCAATGGAAAACAAACGAGAACTGGTGCACTATAAATAATGACAGTCTAGTACCAAACTGGACTGCAAGTGCTAATAGTAGTATAGTAAAGATGGAGGAGGATGAACTTTGTCCTTGGAAAATTATCTTCATCCTCTTCAGAGACCCATTGCTTTGGTGGGAAAAGAGATATCACAGACACCATAAAACATATTCAGGATTTCTACTTTGTTTTAATTTCTAGAAATGTTAGAACAAAATATGGGTTCACATACAGTAAACACACAGGAGTCCCAAATTAGTAACTGTATAGGATGAGTTTGCATTTTGGATAACAACTGAACTCTCTTGGTCTTACCCCCTTGTTGTTACTGTCATTTTTACTTGTGGATCTTTCTTAACCCAAGTATTTTACATTTTAATTTAAATAGTTGAACTTTTCACAGGCTAAATATAAAAAGACAGGCTATAAGTCCATAAATCAGTGCTCAAATTATAAAACTCATCATAGATTTTTAACCTGGTTTGTAATACTCTTACAACACTACCTTGTGGGTTTGTCTACAATGGAAGACAAGCCAAAAAATGTACTTATTAACCATTGTCAAGAAATTGTATTTGGTTCTTTTCTGATACTATCTTAATTAACTCTCACAGTGATCACATGATTTCCACATTCATTTGCCTTTGTTACAAATGAGGACATTGAGTTTAAACAATGTTATGTTGGAACAATGTATATTATAGGAGAAGATAGCAAGCTTTGGAGTCAAAGAAACCTCAGCTGAAATCCCAGATATTAACTCAAATTCACTTCCCTAATACATGTTACATTTACTCCACTGAAACTCATCCTGCTCCAGAAGTGAGGACCACATGCTCCCTGCTTTGGAGGACTGCTCTGAGGAGTAAGTTAGGTGAGTGCAGGTGGGTGGGATGTTCCTTCCCTTTCCTACAAGAATGTTTAGCTAAGTGATGTGCTCTGGTGTCTATTCAGAACATCCCAGATTCCTGATTACATCTCAGAAATATCACATTGGTCAGCAAACATCAAATGCTAGCTTTATTGAAATGTTCTGTCATTTATTATGCAAATATCTGTGGAGCACAAACTGTGTATTGGGCAATGTCTCCTGACCTCATTATTCCCTCATAATCCAATCTCTTACACCATCTCACAAGGGTGGTATATAGGCAGGAGGTGACACCATGATGTCACTTTTCTGAAACAAGGAAACAGCCACCTTTTCATCCTGGAGTAACTTAGTGTTTTCCCAAGCCAGAGCCTGGAATTATGTCATATATCTTGGGCTATGATTTGTTATTCATTACTTGTACAGAGCCCACACTGAGATCAAACCAGCCCATACGAGCAAGGTGCAAAACTTTGGCCTGAATCCCAGGGCATCTCTATGCTGTTTCTCTCTTCACACCCGCAGTAGCGTGTGGTTCACAGGATAATATGGGGAGAACTGGGGGCAAGAGGACAGCTCCACTCTAATCATTAAGTCCTCCAAGTCAGAGCCTTCAGCCTTACTCTACTCTCTCAGCTCCTGCTCTAACTCTTGTGTGATCTCTATCTTCACTTGTCTCAACCTCAAGGTCAGGCACTCACTGTCTTCTGCAAAATGGCTCATTGATGGAAAGAGGAATGCCTCTCACTAAGCAACACCCGGGAGCCCTGAAACATCACAGAAGAGAAGTGTAGCATGCTAGAAATGGAGACCGGAGACCAAGGGCACGTTACCCTGAAGTCATGTTGTTGTGGGAAGGGAGCACCCTTCACCTCTGTAGACATCCCCTTGCTGAAGAGTGCCTGTCACATTATCAAGGAGGAAAGATGGAAGCGTGGATTTAGTTATGAAATGCTGTTTTAATACCCTTTCACTTTTATCTTGTCAAGAGTCTATGGCTCTTTCACTCTTCAATGTACTTCTGTACCACTTGTCTTCAGAAAAACTCCATTTGGGGAACAAACTCATGTTTCAAGTAGATACAATGACATAGAAGCAAACATGAGACTCCTTTTTAGCTGAAAAAGGCTGAAAAGATGAGCATCATTTTAAAAAGACTGAGAAGAAAGAGAAAAGGACTCCCTGTAAGTGTGTGTGTGTGTGCATGTGGGTATGTGCTTAGCATATATATATATATATATATATATATATATATATATATATATATATATATATATATATATATAACACATATATGTATATAACACACAAATGTGTATGTATATGCACTTCTGTGATTGCATGTGATTCTCATCTCTGAAAATGAGACCATTATTGCCATGCCCTGGACCTTGAACTGTGACACCTTTAGCTCACCTATAGCTCAGTATAGGTAGGTAAAGAAAAGTCAGCAATCATGATGGAGGTCCCCAAAACAGGTGAGGTCACGAGGGTAGATACAGCCTTAAAGCACACGTTGCCAGTCATTTACGTGACTGTCTGAAAGCAGGAGGAAAGAAGTGTTTGATTCCTGCTTAAAAGATGACTGGTTCAAGCAGAGGAGATAATCAAATTCTCACCCATGCCACACGGGGAGCGCCACAATCTGCGAAAGTTGGAAGCCTAGCAGAGACAGCATCATATGTGTGCTCTGAAATCTTGGGTTGAGAGAAGAATGACAGGGGGCCTGGACAGAGACAAAAGGCCTTGGAATTCACTACCTTGTTCAGGTACAAATACCTTCTATCACAGCTGGGGTCCTTGAAATATTTCCTAAATTTAAAGAAAAATAAACTCTTATTTTTAGCTTTTTCTTTTGAGTTTTCAGGATGTGAGTGTCTGGAAAGTTAGGGTTCATGTTGGTTTGAATGGTACCTCAACTTTTCAAAATCCTTGGGTTTCAACTCAGTAGGAAAATTCCACACAGACTGTGTCCCTGGGTCAGAGAGAGAGAGAGAGAGAGAGAGAGAGAGAGAGAGAGAGAGAGAAAGAGCAGGCACCTCAAAATTCCTTTTCTGACTGGTAAATTTGCCCAGCACAGGGCAGCTTTCCTGACAGATGACAACCCCCAGAGCATATTCTGTAACTCCAGGATGGAGAGTGCTGCCTTGAGCCCAAGGGGACATGGAAGGGAGCTTTGTCCTGCTTCTCACAGAAGAAAACAGCCTGGGAGCCCTATGCCAAGGAGATTCCTCCAGAAAGCAGATGAGCACAATTTCAGGGTAAATTTCCTCCTATGATTATATTGTATTTCACAGCCATTAGGGTAATATCGCTATTCTCTCCATGTCAGTGCCACCTCTGCCTCATTTACATGTTCTGTGAGTTCTTCCATGCTCAGGCTGAGAAATTGCCCTGTCAGTGAAGGGCGGTTTGAAAGAAATCATCACAAAGCCTTTTGCCTAAGTCAGACAAGGAACCTCCCATTTCTCCTCCTCTTTCATCAGATTCTCCAGACATGCCCACCTTCCACACCAGCTAATCCCAGTGCTAGCCAATGCATGTGCTACCTCTCTGTCTCTCTGTCTCTGTCTCTCTCTCTCTCTCTCTCTCTCTCACACACACACACACACTATACTGATTTTGTTTTCTGTTTATGACTTTGGTTCTTGCCTTAGGACTTTCTTCCATCTACTTATTATTTCATGTACTTTTAAAAAAACAAATAGGTAAAAGTTGAGACTATTGATTTAAAAATCCTTCCATTGATTATATCAACTTTTTATTCTGAGGCAGAGTCTATCTAAGTGAACTTGTTGTGCTGCCTCCCAAGTGAGGGTTATATGCAAATTTTGATTTCCTATTTTATTGATTATGTTAGCTATATTCATAAATTTGGATACATGAACTCCAATCATAGTCCTGTTCCAATGTGTGTTTGTTTTAACTATTTCTTCTTTTTAATGCTCTGATTGTCTGGCTTAATTTTTGAATACTCGGGGATTACCCCACATATGTTCTTCTTTCTGATTTCTACCTTTATTTACATAACCTATGAATAGCCTTTATAATGTAAGTTCTTTCAATGTTCTTGACTTATTTTATTGGTAAACATATGTTCTGTGTTACCACAGCATCTCAACCATGAGCTTTTAACAATTCTTACATTGTATTGTGTGTATGCTTTGTATATCTTGATTGCAACATATGCCTTGATAAGGCTGTTCAGAACTTACATAAGAGAGAGAGAGAGAGTGTGTGTGTGTGTGTGTGTGTGTGTGTGTGTGTGTGTGTGTGTGTATGATAACAATGGCTCTATTATACAGAATGAAGCATTAGCATCTACAACTACAATTTTGGGTACAAACTCTATTTCTGAAGGATGATCCACTTATAAAACTACTACCCCTAGGGCTGGAGAGATTAAAGTTTAGGCTCACAGAAAAAAAAAAAAACTACTATCCCAGATATTAATGTAAACTTTCTATAACTTTTACAATTAGTGTTTACTTGGTAATCTTTCCCCCTTTCTTTGTTCATAAAACTTATCCCTTTTTCAGTATTACTCAGACATATTTTTTGTTAATTCAGTTTGCAAAATACTGTTTCATGAAGTGTGTAGTTCATTTAAGCTTAACATAAGGATTGATATCAGTCCTTCCAAAATCCCCTCCTAGAGCCTTCTCTTGAGATACATAAGCAGTCTCCCAACATGCACCGGATGAAAATGGTTAATTATGCAGCTGATTTTCAAAGCAGGTAGTCTCAACTGAGTCTTTATTACCAGTTCAACTGGAAATGCTAAGTCAGACACTGCCTTGATCAGCACTTTTGAACTTAGGGATAGCTTTTGATGTATCTTTCTATACAGAAAGGCCAAGGAAATAATTTAAACATCTGAAGCAATAACTTTTGCTGAGCAGTAACGAACTAAACTTAAAGCAATCCTCCTTTCCTTTCCTGCTTTAATTGTGACCTCAGTGCTCTATGGGATGTCCATCATGAAGGAAGAGGTGTAAGCCATCTGTTCCCGAATCTCGACACAGAGTTATCTGCTTCCAAACTTACTGTAAGAAAGGCAAGCCCACTATTATTGTTGCTCTTACTTCTTGCTGACACGTCCCTAACCGACCCACATCTGCTCATGGTCCGTCTGCTACCCAGTCCCGTCCCCAGGGAGGCAGATCAATGGAGAGTCAGAGGAGTTATTTTCCTCACTTGTAGTCTGCCCTTCATCTCTTACTAACCTATGCACTTGACTTTCAGGCAGATTCTCATGTTCTCTAGGGGTTATGCTTTAGGAAAGCAAGGAAGAAAGGATCCAGAATCCTAAAAATTTGAGGATGAGGATCCTAGCATAAGAATGGACAATGACAGCCCTAGACAGTCATTTTGGTGCCCCTCCTCCACTTCACCCAATCAGACATTTCTATTTCCAAAATAGGTCTACTTGGATGTATCTCCAGGTGACTAATCAAATCCCAGTTATTTCTTTATAACAAGGGACTCATTTCCCACTCCCCAGCCTGGTCCTCAGCATCACAAGATAGTTTCTTATAATATGGCTGAGGCCTGGGAGGAGTTCTTCCTCTTCCACCTAAGGGGAAAAGTCACTTCCAATGAGCATGGAGAGACTTCTAAAGGAGGCACTTCATTTTCACCTCTACATTAAACATCTCAGCTCTCCCGACTAACATACTCCCAGAAACAATTTTAGGCCCTGAAAATTGTACACATTATCTGAAACCCCTTATAACACAATCAGCATGCTAATTTCCCCCAAATAGTCCTAGTCCCAATGTTCACTGGCACATATATGCTGCATACATGCAAGTCCAGTTGCTAAAGTAAGATGTCTCCAGGACACTAACTTCTTCTTACTGCCTGAGAGATACAGGGACCCTAAAAGATGTAACTAATGATGAAGGGAGAGGCCTCCAGAATTCTAAGCCCTATTGATGAGACTCTACCCCAGGTAAAAGCAGAAGATAGCAGACAGCTTCTACTGTTAAAGTAAGGGAATAGTCTCCCTTCAGTCACCCTAGAGCTGTAAGACAAAGTAGATAACCTTCTCCTCTTATCCCTGCATCCCTCCCATTCACATAAGCCAAAGACAAGATGACAAATTTATCTTGACAAGAAGAAAGGTTTTGTCTTGCTGACAATATCATGTAGGGACTTTTTCCTTTCAGAGATGATCAAATTTCCTTTTTTATTAGCTTTTATGAATTGTACAGAATAATGAGTTTCATTATGACATTTTATACATGTATATAATGTACTTTGATCATCTTCAAACCCCTATTATCATATCATCCTCATCATCACTGTTCCCCTGTTTCTCCCAATACTTTAATGTATTATATCTATAGACTTTTTTCTTTTCCCCTTTGATTATTATTGTTATATGAGTATATGAATGTATAAATACAACACAATGAGCCCATTTAGTGTTGCTTGAATATATATAGTTTTAGGGCTGACTACTTGGTATTGGATAACCAATTGGAGGGCTCAACCCTGTGGAGATAACTATTCTTCTCTCCCAGTCTATAACACTCTGTCTAGGGGTGGGTACTTGTAAAATCATTGGAAAGAAAACTGGTTCTGTCATTGTTTAAAGCTTATTTAGGTTACCAAACTCTTGAGATTTCATGGGTTCAAAAAAGAAAGGCTTTCATTTTTTTGTTTTGTTTTGTTTTGTTTGAGACAGGGTTTCTCTGTAGCTTTTGGTTCCTGTCCTGGAACTAGCTCTTGTAGACCAGGCTGGCCTCAAACTCACAGAGATCCACCTGTCTCTGCCTCCCGAGTGCTGGGATTAAAGGTGTGCACCACCACCGCCCGGCTTTTTGTTTTGTTTTGTTTTGTTAGGCTTTCATTTTAACATAGTAAGATTACATATAACAAAACAGTTGTCAATTATGAATTACAATACTCTCCCCATGGAGAGTCTTGTTTAAACAGAAAAAGGGGAAATGATGGGGGAGAGTCTTCTGCTTATGTTAATTTCATTGGTTAAATAAAGAGACTGCCTTGGCCCTTCAATAGGACATAAAATTAGGTAGGCGGAGTAAACAGAACAGAATGCTGGGAGAAAGAAGCTGAGTCAGGGAGTTGCCATGATTCTCCCACTTCAGACAGACGCAGGTTAAGATCTTCTCTGGTAAGCCACCTCGTGGGCTACACACATTATTAGAAATGGGCTAGTCCAGGTGCAAGAGTTAGCCGAGGAAAGGCTAGATATAATGGGCCAAGTAGTGTTTAAAAGAATACAGTTTCCATGTAATTATTTCGGGTAAAGCTAGCCGTGCAGGCGGTTGGGTAGCGGGACACAGCCCCGCTACTCCTATTTCAACATGGGTTAGGCTTCTTTGGCCAATATAAAGGAAATACTCTGTCAGCAGGTGTCCTAGCCCTTTGACCCTTACAATCTTTCATCCCTCCCTCTATAGTGTTTCCTGAGACTTTAGTGTGACAGTTGTGTTATGCATGCTTCAACTGAGGCTAGAAACCATACAATCCAGTCCATGGCTGGCTAAATTTTGACCAGATGTGGCTTTCTGTATGGTCTCAACTGCTGCAGAAAGAAGCTTTGTGTGTAAGCAAACTTAACATTAGGCTTAGAAAAAAATCCTTCCTAGACATAGCCTCTCAGTATACACCTTGGACCCTAAGGGAAAGGACTTTGAACATCAGATTCAACAAGATGTTAACCACACTTTTCAAAATATGTGACATGCCTCACATAACTGATGAATACGTTGATGAAATTATTATTGACATTAACATGCACAACTTTCCAGGAATCTTTGAGAGGAGTGAGTGGCATTCAGTTCTGAGATGCAGTTGTGTACTACTTGGACCTCTTGTCATAGCAACTCAGTTGCCTTTGCTAAACAGAAGTCAGATATCTGTGTAATACAATCACAACCTTGTCGCCAAGGTTGCATGCTTGTCCTAGTCTTCAGGTAGATATGTCCTCCTCTGAGTCCTGATCCATCCTGGGTCTCATCCTGTTCCTCCATTGCTCCCACACAGGGTGCAGGAGAGAAGTGGTCCTTTCTGTCACTGATATTGTCACATCAGCTTTGTCCTCTTGTCAAGGCCTTTTCATCCAAGGAAGACAGACCAAAGTCATTATCACTCAAACAGCAACACCTAGGTTATTTGTGATTGGGAATGGTTCTCTGAATTAACCATATAAAGCTTCTCCAACAAGATTATGCATTTTGTATGAGGTTTTCTCCAACAAGATTATGCCTTGTATGAGGTTTTTCTTTATCACATGATGTAGTTATGTATGTATGTATGTATGTATGTATGTTTGTATATATAAAGGCATATTACTTCAAAACAAACATAGATCAGTAAATATATGTGTGCATATAAACATACATACATACATATCTCTTACATGCTCAAACATCACATGTAAAGAGGCATACACTTAGATCTATATGTATACACATATTTATATGCTCAACTTAGACCTGCAGATATTCATATGTATTTGCATGCTCAGTTCTCCTGGCTGCAGATCCATAACACTTTGTGACTGAGTAGTTACTTTGAACAAAACTATTAATTAATAAAACAAAAGCCAGAATAGTGCACATGAGTTCAAGGCCTACAATATAATTATAAGTGTTCAGATTTTGACTCTGCCAATTTGTTACCTTGGAAACAGTATTTAAATTCATTGTCTATTTAAGACAAGACTCATTAAATTATTTTACTGTAGGCTTCTCAGGAGGCACAACTGAATTAACATAAAAATCAAAACAGTTTCTGGCACATAGTAATGGTATGTGAGTGGGTGGAGTTTAACACGCACTAAAAGCTGACATGCTTATAGCTTTATGAATACCGTATATATAGTATGTTCCTCTCATACACGAGGACCTCCTATGACATAAAGTACAGATCTCCACAACAAAACCTGCTTCAAGCACCAAGAAAAATGTTCTGCCACCATGCTGTCTGCTACTAGGTCTGGCCTGTGTTCAACTGAAAGCCCTTCTGTGAAGAACTGTCTCTCTGAAGGAAGATAAACATGAGGGCATCAAGATATGAAAAGAATCTTCTCTCTCCTTAAAGGTCAGCTCACTCTTCTCACTCTGCTGAGAACAGAAAAACCTTGCTTAATAAAAGACACCTAATGATAGGAGTCAGCGGCTCTAAGAGAAGCCCAGCATTTTGAAAGCTAATAATGTTATTGAATAGGTCACAAAAAATCAGAGATGTCACAGATTTTATGCTAGAAACTAGCCTTGGGGCTTTTTATATTCCTAAGAAAAAGGCAATAATCTCAACTTCCCATTTCCTTTAATTTTACAGTTATAAAATACCCATAGATCTAGCTACATCTGTGAACCTTAGGAAGAAACAAATAGAAACTGTGTTAGTTAAACATATTGCTTGTTTGATTTTTTTCCCCTTAAGACACTTTTTTTAGGAGTCATGAGATAGTTCAGTCTATAAAGTTACCCTATACATGGCCAACACATACACACATACACTAAAATCAAATTTTTTAAAGTTTAAGTGTATTTTTATATAGTAAGTAAATGAAAAAAATCTAAAGTTTTAGTAGATTTATATTTCTGAAGCTAGAAAGCATTGACATTTTCTATGGATGATGGTGAAAAAAATATAGTTCCCAGTCTCTTTATGACCCTATTGATGATGATCTTAAAACACAACTTACATAATTGTATTTCTACACTTAGAAAGATTTCATCCACCTCAATCGGGCTTCTAGAGAGTAGAAATGGAAACTATAGTATAAAGCAGGAAGTCTCCTAGATGTGGGAAACAATGGATTATACTTCAGAAAAATAGTGAGCTTAAGACAAAGCAATTAAAACTAAACAAAACAAAATGTACATAAATTCGAAGAAAGCAACAAACAACTGATTCAGAAATGAATGGAATCTAATAGGGGAGACAGTAGATCAGATTAAGGGTGGCACAGAAAAAAAATATTTATGGAAAAGAGTTTCTTTAAATTTCAGTATTCTTCAATGTTTGAAAACTAAAAATGGATCTAAAAGTTTCAATGAACTACACAGACACACACACACACACACACACACATGCAGTACACTTGCAAACACACATACACAAAGGAGAAGACAAACATGAACAAACCTACCCCCAGTGAACACAGAAATCAGGATTAAGAAAAAGAAACTTGAAAAGTCGTTAAAAAAGGTAAAAAGTTATGCAAATACCAACAATTGAATCATATCAAATTTGCTGTCAGAAGTGTGAAGACAGCGGGAAAACAATTTTAAAATATTAAAAGCAAAAAGTGTTTGTCATCAGAGAGCTCAGTGTCACAAAAATAAAAACAAAGCTATTTTCAGACAGTTTACATAGTCAAAGAATTCATCATAGAACTTAAACACGCAAAATCTAAAGCAAACGGAGAGGTTTATAGAAGGGTTTCAGGGAGGAAAAGGAAGGGGAATGTAATTATAACCTCAAAAAGTAAAAGAAATAACAAAGAAGTAAAAGGAATAATTTAAGTTTTTCTCTTAGAAAGGAGATACTAGCACATGGCCAGCTGGGTCAACGCAAGGGACTCGAGATTGGAGGATATTATAACTCAACACTTGTTAAAAGCAGAGAGATGTAAATAGCAGCGTGTTCTCGTGAGTTTCCTGATTTGTTACTAAACTAATAATGGTGAATGCCGATTGCGTGTACTGGGTTAAAAATATGTACTATAAACTCTAAAGAAATAAGTAAGCAAAACAAAAGGTCCACAGCTAGAAGGACATGGAGGAAAAGGAGGCCAGATGAACAGGTAGGGCCTGGCAGACACTCAGAGCAGTGGAATCGCTATACCAACATGGTGGCTTCCTAGAAAATGAAGACGCTTACTTTCCCAGCAGGATGTTCACCTTGCCTGCATTCCAGGAGCAAGTGATAACAGTGCCCGCCTCATTCTTCCTTTGCACCCCAGTGAGTTATTGATTGTTAATTTGAATCTAATGTCACAGTTCATACCTAAAAATCTTCCTCAAAAACTCTCTACCCTAATATACTTGGAGCTCCTTGGTGGTCTTCATTGGAATTTGCTTTTGTTGGGTCTATTCTAACCAAGTTCTTTATGTCCATTTCTTGATTAGTCATGAAGACTAATCAAATGTGTCCCATGTTAAATTGCCCAAACTTCTCGATGCCACTTGGTTATGAGCTTCCCACAAGGGGGAATCCTTACGGAGACAAGTTGAACTTGGCTCTCTAAGGATTTTTAGAGACATACATGACATTAGGTTACAGGGACAATGTGCTCAGCAGTCAATACTTATTCCTCTGCATTTATTTTCAATTTTAATTGCCACCAGCATTGCGATTGGTGATTGTATATCATTTTTATTCACATATAATGCTGCTTTCATAATGAGCTTCAGCTGTCAACTTCACACACGCCCAAAGTCACCTTGGGAAAGAACAGAAATTGAAGAATTGCCTCCATATGGTTGACCTATAGGCATTTCTGTGAGATATTTTTGTGATTTCTGATTGATGGAGGACGGCCCAACTTTCTGTGCGTGGCACCATCCCTAAGCAGGTGGTCCTAGACTATGTGAGCAGAGCAGTTGTACATGAGACTACGAGCAAGCCGGTAAGCCATGTTCCTGCTTCAAGGTCCTGCTTTAGCTTCTGTGGCCAATGGACCACAACTAAGACTAAATAATCCCTCCCCCTCTTAAATTGCTTTTGGTCATGATGCTTACCTCATATCTCACCAACATCAAAGCAAACAAGAACAGCTGCCAATAATTTTGGTTGCTAGGGTAGAAACATACTAAATGTGTCAATTATATATAATGATGAATTCGTAGGTAATCTCTGGCTCATCCCTCTCCAAACTGAAGCATCTGATATACATGTTCAGAGATGTTGAATCATCCAAACTTTTGCTTCTTGATTATTCTAGAACTCTTCTCAACGGCATCAGGCAAGACATTCATTTTTCAGAATCTTGACTATAAAACAAAGATAATGTACTTTGCAAACAGAAGCCTTAGCTGCAAACATGGAAACGATTTTACATCATGATAAACACCCTCAACAGCAACCTGAAAAGTAAATTACCATTCAGTAAATCACCAACATTTTAGTTATAATGACCCTGGTGTCCAGGAATGAGAAATGGCTAATAATGTCAAACAGTCAGATACTCAGGAAAAAAAGTAATTACTATATCTAATAAGTGAAAATCACAGATACACTTCATGGTTGTTGAGCACAAGTACAAGAAAAGAAACACCAAGAATCCAAACTGTTGTTCCCTTTTTTTTTGAAACTCTTACCTGTAATCAGGGAATCAGAGCTCAGATTTCTTGGGGTAGATCATTATGTCCTAAGAAAGATATTTGGGGAATTTTTTCCGAAAAAATAATTTGATGTTGAAGCAGTTATATGTATTTTTGTCAAAAGAAATTGATCTGCATCAATTTTATATGATATAAATTAGACCTTGAAAATCACTGATTAGGAAAAAAATTGTTGACTTGTACTCCTGTGCCTCTCATTTGTGGACTGACTTGAGAAACTTATGGATGAACTGGTTAAAGCTAGTAAGTCAAAAAAGACCTGTGCCTTCAGTTTAGGGATCCCTAACCCTAATACTCATGCATATCATAAGAGATTAGTCTTTCCTGATCAGAGGCCTGATCTTCTGCGCCAGGAGACCTAGCTTTGGGGTGAGTTTCTGGCCCCGCGGCGCCAGCCTGGGACGGG
>NC_022012.1:20408863-20410833 GCF_000317375.1 Microtus ochrogaster
AGAGAGAGAGAGAGAGAGAGAGAGAGAGAGAGAGAGAGAGAGAGACAGACAGACAGACAGACAGACAGACAGACAGACAGACAGGACTTAGGTACATCACATGTGGACTCCTTGTTATTGGTTTAGACTCCATGAGTTTCTATGAGCCCCGGTTAGCTGTTTCTGTAGGTTTTCTTATGATATCCTTGACCTTTAGCCAGAGGGGTAGTGACTACTCTTGTTTGTCAACTTGACACTTCTTGGAAAATTACAACTGAGGACTTGCCTTGTTCAATTTGGCCTTTGGACATGCCGGTGAGGCATCTTATTGATTCTTAATTGATGTAGGAGGCCCCATTCCATTCTGCATGGTTTCATCTATAGGCTTTTGGGACTGAACTGAGTAAGAAAAGTAGCCTGGAAGCAAGCCAATAGGCAGGGATCTTCTGTGATTTCTGCCTCAAGCTCTTGCCTTGCAGACCTGCCTTGGCTTCCATTGATGACAGACTTTAATCTGTAAACCAAATAAACTGTTTATATCTCAAGTTGCAAGTTGCATTTGGTCACGGAGTTTATCATGGCACCAGAAACCAGACTGTAACAATGGTTAGATTCTAGTTATCTGGGTACCTCATCTTTTATAGACTGGTTACTCTGAACTTCAGAACTAATGAAATAAAACAAAACTCTTGTTTATCATCACCACCCCTTTCCTCCCTCTGGCATACCTCTCCTTCTCACCTCTTCCCCCTTAATTTCCCCTCTCCCCATCTTTTCCTCTTTGTCTCCCTCGATTTCCATTCTTTTCAATGTGTGTAATAAGAAGCATACATGCTGTTGGATACACTCTGTATGTCCCAAGACCTTGAATAGTGAGAAGGGTAATGAGAAAAAGGGAAAAGATAGCGCTCGTGCTCTCTCTCTCTCTCTCTCTCTCTCTCTCTCTCTCTCTCTCTCTCTCATCCCTTCACCATCCCTGTGCTCAGGCTGGGTTGTTTTAGTAGGAAAATGGTGTTAGCTGGACTGAACAGCTCCTATGCAAACCATACTCCTTAGTGTACGTCTTGATGCTCACAGCATTCAGTATTATTTGATGTCCTGGAACTAGGTTCTCTTTAGACAGAGGAGAGAGAATGAAGCTAGGGGATGAAGAAGGTAGAAATCAGGTTTCAGGGATGGCTTATTAGGGTTTCTATTGCTGTAAAGACACCATAACCACACTAACTCTTATAAAGGAAATAATTTAATTGGGGTGGCTTACAGTTCAGAAGTTTAGTTCATTATCATCATGGCAGAACATGGTGGCATGCAGGCAGACTCCAACAAAGCCATGCCTCTTAATAGTGCCACTTCCTATGAGCTTATGAGGGCCAATTACACTCAAACTACCACAAGGGAGAGAAACTAGAAGATTCTCACACAATTGTATCTACTGAGATCCTCTTTCACTTGGAAGGAATGAAGGAGGTGTGACTTCACTCATAGCACCAGGCATTCTGAGCTGAAGTACGTAGTTCACACGGTACAGTTATGTGGTCAGGTTGGCAGGGAGCAAGGGTTACTGATCACTAGATTTACCTATGTAGACAACATCACTATGAGTCACTGCTTTGATGAGATTTGATTTGAGAAGCCCTGGGGTTCACTGTTACTTTTGGTGTAGAGTGATAGTATTGGGAAGACCCTTAAGTAATGTACTCTAAAGCCTGGTAAATTATCACATGCCAGTAATCCCTGGACTCTGAAGGATGTAGCAGGATTACTTCACGGCAAGTTCAAGGACAGACTGAGCTTCATGGTGAGACCCTTTTAAACAAACAAACAATTAAATCAATAAATCCAAAATAGGTAGTACCTAATAGTTATTGTCAGACTCCTTACTAGTTCTTGCAAAAGGCCTGTTGTGGGTTTTTCCATTGTATTGTTACATGTGCTTCTCTCTCTCTCTCTCTCTCTCTCTCTCTCTCTCTCTCTCTCTCTCTCTCTCTCTC
>NC_022012.1:20413433-20432119 GCF_000317375.1 Microtus ochrogaster
AAAGTCTGATTGTCCACTCTCTGTACATATAGAGAGTATCTCCTTTAGCATCCCATAGAAGCTAGGAAGAGCTAAACTAGTAGTGAGGGGGAAACAGCTGTACTTAGTAGACTTTTGGAGTAAGATATAACTACCATTGGGTGGTTCTGGGCTGGGCTTGCCCCAGAAAGAGTGTTGCACCAAATATTGGACAAGTAAGAAGAGATCACAAGGATAAGAAGAAAAATAAAGTAAGTAGTTTTGACAGACTGTTCGTAAATGTTTTTGAAATCAATTCTAGTTGAATGATTAATCAACTTAATTAAGGTTTTCCACCAAAGAGATAGGCTTATAAGAAACACTAGTAAGATTTCCCATCCAGGAATCCGAATCCCCTTTATTTTTGTAAGTAGAAAGGGAATTCTGTGGGTGAGTTCCAAGTTAACAGTGTGAATAATGGCCCACTGGGAAGGAAAATGTTTCTGTTGGGGTTAGTTCAAGAGTGGGACGTTGATCTAAGTGCATTTCTTGCATCTTTTTAAGATCTGGTAACCTTAAGGACTGGAAGCACAGATATATTGGTCCATGCACTTCCTTGTAAGTAGGCACCTCCTCGGGCCAAATCTTAGACCAATGCTGATCACACAGAGTACCATGTCAGAGCACATAAGCTGAAGGTTTTGTTCTATAAATTTTAATAGAAAGTCAGACCATTTCTTTCACTAACTGTAAGATATAAGTGAATGGAAAGAGTAAAGAAAGATGGGGATATAATACCAGGAAATAGCACAGACATTGGATGTGGGATTCCTCTCTGTATGCTGTGAATACAATGGTTTTACTACCATTGGTCAATTAAAAAAAAACCTGCTTCAGCCTATAGCAGGGCAGAATATAGCCAAGCTGGAAGAGATATATAGAGAGAAAATAGGCAGAGTCAGAGAAATGCCATGCAGCTGTCATAGGAGACAGACACCCAGGAACCTTACGGTTAACCATAATCCTTGTGATAAAATATAAAAAATAATAGAAATGGGTTAATTTAAGATATAAGAGCTAGCTAGAAATATGCCTAAGCTACTGGCCAAACAGTACTATAATTAGTATAGTTCTGTGTGATTATTTTGGGTCTGGGAGGTCAAGAAATGAACAAACAGTCTCCGCCTACAAATATCTGTTTAACCTTTTGATTATAAAGACGATTCAGGTCTTCCACTGATTCACAGGAATATTTTTCCTGAGACATTTGCCTGAAGTTTTTTGGAATGTGTGAGTTCTATGAGTAACTGACTTGACATTACAGAGGTGATATCAATTAACTACCTCTGTATTTTTAATTGATTTATTTTTTTTTAGGTATATGAGTGTTTTGTCTGTCTGTATGTATGTATACCTAATTTGTGCCTGATACTCATAAAGGTCAGAAGGGGGTAAAGATTCCATGAACCTGGAGTTATAGAAAGTTATAACCTACATGGGTACTAAGAACAGAACCGGGGTCCCATTCATGAAGAGCCAATACTCTTAACCTTCAAGACATTTCTCCAGATCTTAGTAATCTTCTTATACCTGTAGGAGTGGTCAGATAATATTATAGGGTTCCATTCATTCTGCTAATAATCTCAAATTGAGATAAGAGTTGTCTCACACACATGGCTGGAACAGAATAAATCACCTCTATTAAAGGACTGACTTTGATAGCCCGTTACATCAGAGCTATGCAGGTTCCTTAGAGATGAGTGTGTCTCTGGATGGTGATAATAAGAGTCTTGCTGGCCTGCTTCAGTCACAATCTGTTTCCCTTTGTGTCACCAGGGCTTGGTTTATCTAAACTCTTCTGAGAGAGCAAGAGTAGTGTATCTTCTAGTGCCAGGGAACAGGGTCAGTTCATTTGCAAAGACAACGGAGGGCCCACTAGGAACTTAGTCCTTTGCCCAATGCTCTAATTTCTTCCATTTAAAGAAAATTCCCTCCTTTGGCATTCTCCAGATTTTTTGGGTTTTATTAGGGACACTCCTAGTCAAAGCAATCATAATTTTGGCTTGCCTCTTTCCTATGTTTCCTTCTTTCTGAATCCTTATTGTTAAAGGCAGCAAAGGCCATAGCTACCCATTTATTGACTATGGTTTGGGGTTTTATTTAAAGTTTTTGGAGAATTTTCCTTGTATTGAGGACCAACTGGGTAATGAAATGCTGTCTCACCAAGGATGTTTCTCCTCAGGAGATATGGGACCAGTATTGATGTATTTACAGAGATCCATTAAACCCACTATAAAACATAGGAGAATTTTTTCCTTTTCCTTGGGTGAGCTCTCTGATTTTATAATTGACTGGCACAATTCTTCATTTTTCATTCTTTCAATAGGTTTGTTCATTTCCCCCTTTAGTATTCTAATCCTCATTGAGCAGTGAAAGGGGGATTGCTTAATATTCTAGATGGATGTTGTCTGTGCTTCAAATGCCTCATCTGCCTCAATCCCAGCTGTTATTTTGTTTTATTCTTTATAGAAATGCAAGAGATAGCAAGAATCAACTGAGTGTCCCTCTAGGAAAGGCTGAAGGCTAAGCAAAGTCTGGATTCTACTTTAAAATTTATCAGGTTACTCAGAAAAGTTACCCCATTTTCATTTGCACTCTCTTAGTTAGGGTTACTATTCTGTGATGAAAAACTTTAACCAAAACAACCTGAGGAGGAATGGGTTTATTTGGCTTACACTTCCATATCCTAACACATCACTGAAGAAAGTCAGAGCAGGAACTCAATCAGGGCTGGACCTTGAATACAGGAGCTGATCCAGAAGCCATGGAGGAGTGATGTTTAATGGATTGCTCTTCATGGCTTACTCACCCTGCTTTCTTATAGACCTCAGGACTACCAACCCCAGGACGTGACTACCTACAGTAGGGTTGGCTCTCCTCCTTAGCCACTAGTTAAGAAAGTGCTCTATAGGCTTGCCTGTGAGTTGGCCTTATGGGGACATTTTCTAATTGAGGTCCCTACCTCTCAGATGCCTTTCGCTTGTGTGAAATTGACATAAAACTATTAAACACACATTAAATATCTTCCCCTAAGGTACTTGTCCTCTTACAGCCTCATCTGCCTGCCTCTCTTAGAAGAAGGAATATTTTTTTCAACCCAGAAGTATGAGGTTCCACTCAGAGTGTGCTAGAGGCTCAAGAGAGGACAGAAGCTCTTGCTCTTGAGATTCTGTAGACACATTAGGAGGTGCCAAGTAAGAAGAGGGATACTGATCCTCTCAGAGACAAGAGGCCTCCAGAGTGTAGAGACCCAAGATGTCTCTTAACTTCCTTTGTTACTTCAATTCACTTGTGAAGAGAAGTATCTTTTTGGAGGGCCATGAAAACCTGACCATAAAGGATTTCCTATCATTTCTCTTACAGAAATTATTTAACTGGAAAATGGAATTATATTTGAACTGCCGTTTTGAGGCTACTTCTTTGTTCCCTGGTTTGTATTGACGTCAGACTATGTTACAGTAAAACATGCCACACCTATTGTTATGTTTGTCTGGGTCAACTTTTTCTAGTTGCAAAGTCTTCATTGGAGAAAGAAGCCTCGTGGAGTGGACACGGGTTTTACTTTGATGACATACAGAGGAAAGGAAAAACAAAACAAAATATTAACTTGGCCTTTCCTGAACAGTGTTCCACTGAGAAAGCATAACAGAGTTAATTTGCAGAATCTCAGCAAACATTAGATGGGATGCCGGGAGTCTCCAGTGTAAAGTAAACACTAACACCTCTTTTAAAGGGGTTGTCTACATAATTTATGTCCTTTCTTTGGCTGAGATACTCCTGGCTGTGAGCAGCAGCTTTTAGTCTCCTTTCGCTTGGAGAATTTTTCTCCTCCTATGAACATCTTCGAGAGGTGTTAGCTCAAGCATTGAGTGAAGGCCTGAGGGAGAGTTAGGTGAGAGGCTTTGTTTATGGCTAAAAGTTACGGCAAATTATAAAGATAGTCCTGTTGCCACCATCCCCCAGATTCTGTTCCCAGGAGACCCACTTCATCACCCAATTTCCCCCCACCTTATTATCCTCCCTCTCAAGCCCCAGCAGACTTCATAGGACTAGGTACAGTCTACACCAGTCTAAAGAACAGGTAAGTGACCAGACTCACAGCTAAGTGGCCCCACTCCCCAGAATCTGATGCTCAAGACAGATGTCTTTGTGCTACCCCTCGCCCATATCCCCAGAAGTTTTACCAGAAGCCAGACAAGATCTGGAGACCAAAGGCCCCAGAAACCCCAACTGAGGCACCATACTGGACCTGAAAACTTGCCAGTCACCAGAACTTTTGCCACTTAAGTCAGAAGACCAGAAAGGAAACAGAAAACAAGCGGGAAAAAATCCAACCAACAAAAACAAGTGCTGGAATCAACACCTACACCTATATTCATCACAAATCCAGATGTCTAAATGCCAGTGTAAGAAGAACACACTCGGCAACAGAAAGGGCAATAAGGTATTGCCAGATCTCAGTGGTCCTACTACAGCAAAAACTAACATTCCAACGCAGCTGAAGCACAAGAAAACAACCTTAAAAATAACTTTATGAAGGCAATAGAAATCCTTAAAGAGGAAATTAAAAGAAATCCCTTAAAGAAATTGAGGAAAACACAAACAAAAAAATTGGAGGAAATCAATATATCCCTTAAAGAATGCCAAGAAAAAAATAAACAAGTGAAGGAAACTGTTCAAACCCTGAAAATGGAAATAGAAGCAATAAAGAAAATACATAAAGGGAATTTTGGAAATGAAAAATCTGGGTAAGTAAATGGAAAATACAGATGTAAGTAAGCATCATCAACAGAATGGAAGGGAAAATCTCAGGTATTGAGATATGATAGAGGAAATGTAGAAGGAGCTGCGGGCCTCTTCCCCCAGCCCGGCTCCCGGCCGCCTGGCTAGCTTATGCCCCAAAATAACAACACACAAATTGTATTCATTTAAACACTGCCTGGCCCATTTCTATTAATGTGCGTAGCACTGAGGTGCGCTTACTGGGAAGATTCTAGCCTACGTCCATCCTGGGTCGGAGCTTCATGGCGTCTGCCCTGGAGAAGAGCAGCATCGCATCTGAGCTCACTTCCTCTTCCTCCCAGCATTCTGTTCTGTTTATTCCACCCACCTATGTTCTAACCTATGAGGCCAAGCAGTTTCTTTATTAATTAAGCAATGACCTTCCTCCATCAATTCATCAGTGAAAAAAAAAAATGTTAAATCTTTAAAATTCCTAACACAAAACATCCAGGAAATCTGAGAAACTATGAAAAGTACAAACCTAAGAATAACAGGAAAGAAAAAGGAAAAGAATCCTAGATTTTAAGGCCCAGAAAATATATTCAACATAATCACATAATCATAGAAAAAAAATGTTGCAACATAAAGAAGGATATCCTTATAAAGGTGCAAGAAGCTTACAGAACACTAAATACACTAGACTAGAAAATAGTCTTTATGTCACACAATAATCAAAACACTAAATATACAGAATAAAGAAAGAATAATAATGGTTGCAGAGGAAAAAGACCAAATTAACATACAAAGGTAGACCTATCAGAATTACAACCAACTTCTCAATAGAGACTCTAAGGGCCAGAAAGGCCTGGACAGATGTCTTACAGACTCTGAGAGACCACAGCTGCCAGCCCTATCTACTACACGCAGAAAAACTTTCAATCACCATAGACAGAGAAAACAAGATATTTCCCGACAAAGTCAAATTTAAAGATTATCTATCCACAAATCCAAACCTAAAGGAGGTACTAGAAGGTAACTCAGAGAAGTTAGCTACATCTAGAAAATAATGCAGTAAAACCCAAATAAAGGAAACACACGCACACACTACCACCACTGCCAACAACAGCAAAAACTAACAGGGATTAACTGTCCATGGTCATTAATATCTCTCAATATCAATGGACCGAACTCCTCAATAAAAAGGCGTAGGCTAACAGAATGGATATAAAACAGGATCCATCCTTCTGCTGCATACAAGAACACCTCAACATCAAAGGCAGACATGTCAGAGTCAAGGGTTGGAAAAAGATTTTCTGACCTAATGGACCTAAGAATCAAGCTGGTATAGCTATTCTAATATCTAATAAAATAGACTTCAAACTAAAACTAATCAAAAGAGATGGAGAAGGACATTTCATATTCATCAAAGTAAAAATTCATTATCTGATGGCTCATTTCTAAACATTTATTCCTCAAATACAAGGGCACACACATTTATAAAAGAAATGTTATTAAGGCTTAAATCACACATTGAATAACACACATTAATAGTGGAAGACTGCAACAGCCCACTCTTTTCAATGGACAGGTCATCCAGATAGAAACTAAACAGATCAAATAATGTTTCTCATCATTATATTGTTACCCAAATAGTCCTAACAATTATCTGCAGAACATTTCACCAAAATACAAAAGAATATACCTTCTTCTCAGCATCCCATGGAAACTTCTCTAAAACTGACCACATATTTGTTCACAAAGCAAACCTCAACAGACAAAAAATAAATAACTGGAATGACTCCCTGTACCTTATCAGATCACTATAGACTAAAAGTGGAATTCAACAACAACGAAAACTACAGAAAGTTTACAAGCACATTGGAACTAAACAACTTTCATAATTACCAATGGGCCAAGGAAGAAAGAAATTAGACTTCCTAGAATTTAGGGAAAATGAATGCCCAATATATATCCAAACTTATGGGACACTATCAAAGCAGTACCAGGTGGAGAGTTCATAGCCCTAATTGCCTGCATAAAGAACTTGGAGAAATCTCATGCTAGCTACTTAACAGCACACCTGAAAGCTGTAGAACAAAAAGAAACAAACACATCAAAGAGGAGAACAACTCTGGAAATAATCAAACTGAGGGACAAATTAAAATAAAAATAGAAACAAAGAAAACAATAAAATAATCAATGAAACAAAGAGTTAATTCTTTGAGAAAATAAATAAGATAGACAAACCCTTATCCAAGCTAACTAAAAGACACAGACAGAATACCCAAATCAACAAAATCAGAAACAAAAGGGGAATATAACATCAGATTCCAAGGATATCCAAAGAATCATTAGGTCATAATTTCAAAATCTGTAGTCCACAAAATTGGAAAATATAAAAGAAGTGACAAATTTCTTGATAAATACCAATTGCCAAAATTAAATCAAGATAAGATAAACTGTATAAACTAATCTATAATCCCGAAGGATATATAATGTTATTAAAAGTGTCCAGCAAATAAATGTCCAGGGCCAGTAATTTTTGTGAAGAATTCTATCAGACTTTAAAAGAGGACTTACTACCAATACTCCTCAAATTATTCCACACAGTAGAAACAGAAGGAATGCTGCCAAATATATTTTCTGAAGCCATAGTCATCATGATAGCCAAAGCACACAATGATTCAAAAAAGAAAGACAATTACAGACCAATTTCTGTCATGAATATTTGCAAAGATACTCAGTTAAATATTCACAAACCAAATCCAATAACACATCAAAAATATCATCTACCGTGATCAAGTAGGCTTCATTCCAGAGATTAAGGGATGGTTCAACAAATGACAATCTGTTGATATAATCTACCAAGTAAACAAACTGAAAAGAAAAAGCACATGATCATCCCATTAGATGCTGAAAAAGAATTCAACAAAATCCAACATCCTGAGTAAGATAACCCAGACCCAGAAAGACAAATATGTTACATACTCACTCATAAGCAGATGTTAGTTGTAAAGGATCACCATGCTATAATTCACAGATGAGTGAGGTAAGATAACAAGCGGGGAGGGCCAAGGGGAGATATTTAGATCTCCTGGGGAAGGGGAAATAGAAGAGATCTCATTGATTGACTGAAGATGGATGGAGATGGGGACATGAGGGATCAGGTTTGGGGTGGGTGGAAGGAAAGAGCACTAAAAGAGATGATTAGAAATGAGGGGCATTTCAGGGTCAGATAGAAACCTAGCACATGGAAAACTCCCAGGAGCCTACAAGGATGACACCAGCTAAAACTCCTAGCAATAGTGGATACTTAGTCAGAAGTGGTCATCTCCTGGGTCCAGGCAAGACATCAAGTGTGGATATTGTGATACCAACCCAGCCATACAACATTTGTCCTATAATCTGTCCTGCCTAAGGGATGTGCTTGGAAGTGTAGGGTGAGGGTGATACAGAGATTGTGGGTGTGGTCAACCCCACATATCAATCTCAGACCCATATCATGAGAGTAAGCCTACCCCTGACACTATCTGGATGGCCCAGAGACTGGGATAGAACTAATCTTTACTAGAAAAAAAAATTGTCAATCTAATGATGCCTAACAATATTCTGGTATGATCAGATTGGTGCCTAGTCCAATTTTCATTGGAGAGACTTCATTCAGCAACTGAAGGAAACAGATGCAGACCCACAATAGGACATTAGGCCAACCTTATGAATCCTACTGAAGAGAAAGAGGAAGGATTGTAGGAGCCATAGGGGTCAAGTGTTGGCAGAGGCTGTTCATTCATTCCAGGCTTCCCAGACCCAAAATAAACTCAGCAACTATATTATTTGCAATACTGTTTGGCCAATAGCTTACACATATTTCTAGCTAGCTCTTATATCTTAAATTAACCCATTTCTATAATTGTATATTTTACCACAAAGCTTGTGGCTTACCAGAAAGGTTCCAGCTAGTGGCTGGCATTTGTCTCCTCTGGAGGGTATATGGTGTCTCCATGACTCTGCCTTCTTTCGCCAAGCATTCAGTTTAGTTTTCCTGCCTAGCTCTATTTGCCAAGCCACTGTCTGAAACAGTTTTATTCATTAACCAATAAAAGTAACACACATATAAAGAAGGACTTCCCACATCAATGAAGGACATGAAAAAATAAACAACGCACAGAATAAACTAACTTGGGCTTATAGTAGCCCACAGAGACTGAATTTACAACCAGGGAGCTGAATGGGACTAACCTAAGCCCTCTGCAGATATGTGAGGTCTTCTTTTATGACTCCTAACAGTAGGAGCTAGGGTAGTCTTTGACTCTTTTGCAGGCTTTTGGTACCCTATTGCTCATATTGGGTTATATTGCCCAGCCTTAATACAAGAGGAGTTGCTTAGTTTTATTGGAATTTGGTATGTCATGCTTTGTTGATATACATGGGAGACCTGCACTTTTCTGAACAGAAACAGAGATAGAGTAGATGGAGGGGGATCAAGGAGGAGGTTGGGGAATGGGAGTGGAAACTGTGTACAATATGTAAAATAGATAAGTTTAATTAATAAAACCCCCCAAAAGATAACCCTGAATGGCCATAGGCCCAATTAAGTAAACTGAGGAAATTCTATGACCTAATGGCATCTTCCTCCTCAGGGTCTGTGTAGAAAATGAGAAAAGGATAATTCATAAGATGTTTTATAAGCTTTATCAATTTTATAAAAGGTTTTTCCCAAATAGAAAAGAATTATTCCCCTAATTATGTTAGATTAAACTGCAAAACATTGCCCTTGTGTCCTTGAATCTAAGGATTGTCTTTGCCAGTGTTAAGGCTCTGGAGGGAAGGGTATCCTGACTGTTGGAAGACAGGCTATACCTGCAAGTGTTACAGCTCTGGAGGGAAAGATATTCTGACTTGTCAGGAAGTCAGGCCATACCTATAACTGTGGAGGGTTAGCATTCTGGACACCTACAGCTGTGAAGAGAAAGGTGTTGTTCTGACTTGTCAGGAAGTCAGGCTATACCTGAAACTGGATTCTGGTTGGGTATGCTCTCCCCACAGGATGTGGCAATCCTGCTTTATTCCAAGAGAGAGCTGCTACAGCAAAAGTCTGCTCCACTCTCCTAAGGGAGTTTCCCAGCAGAAAGATCCATTTCTTCTCAGCTCCAGCCCAAGTTATTACTCTTTCTGCTTCACTCTGTTAAGGAAGAAACCCCTGCAGAAATGCAGCGATTTGCTCAGGCTTCAGCGAAAAGTTGTTACTTCTGCTCTGCTCCCCTAAGAGTTTCCCAGTGGAGGTATCTGTTGCTTCTCTGTTCCATTCTGCAAAAAGAGTTTCCCAGCAGAGATTCTACTCTGATTCACCAAACAAAAATGTTCACTCAAAACTCTTTCAAGAGATTTATTTGGGTAAGGAGGAATCCAGGAGGATGGCTGTCTCTATCAGGGTGGAAAAGGGCAGCTGCCAACTGAACAGGCACAGGGTTTATGTGGGGCTTCTGAGAAGCAGGGTTTTTCCAGGGACAAGATTTTCAGGTTGGGAATTGGTCAGCTTTCAATCCCCCTGAGCTTGGACAAGCTCAGTTTGGCTGGATTTCGTGCTCAGTTTGGTGGGTTTTTCTGCTCAGGGATTGGTTGGTTTCATGCTCAGTATGTCAAAGGCAGATTTGGTTGTGGTTTCAGGGCCAGGGTGTGTTTCTTTTATTGATGCCTTTTAGCCTTTGGGCTCTAGTTTCGGGGCCAGGATGTATTTCTCTTACAGGCTCTGGTTTTAGTGCCAGGGTGGTTTCCTTCTCTGGCTCTGGTTTGAGGGTCAAGGTGGTTTTTTTTGACTGTCCATTTTACCCTACAGTCTTTGTTTTCAGAGATGAGGTCCCTAGAATGTAGTAGTGAAATGTTTAAAGAAATCAACTCAAGAAAATGAGAACACAGACTACTAATGAAAAGATTTCTCTTACTTTGGAATGGGTTTACGATGCTTAGTTCCATAATGCAACTATCCTTGCAAGGGTAAGAGGTGGACACCTTAATTGATTTTAACTGTCCATCCTGTGCCTGCTGATTGATGACAGACCATGGAAGTTTTAAAAGGAGACAAGAAAGTTTAAAAAATAGATAAAGAAAGTTTATAAAATAGGTAAGCAAAAATAGTCAAGGAAAGATATTCAGTTGGAGTCTGGCCTCTGAGCTAAATTTGTCTGGCAAGTCATCAAGGGTCACTGTCTGGACATTTTGTGGACCAGTTCTTAGTGTCTTGTTCAAAGAATTGAAAAATACACACAAATAGCAAAGTAGAAAAGAATATTACTTAATCTCAAAAGTGTAATGTAGACATACTGTCAGGGAGTAGTCAGGATTGCCCCCAAAAGAGCATTCTGGAACAGGTTGACTTGCAGTTCACTCATCTAAAACTGGTTCACCCTGGGGAGCAGCTTGCTGTCTATAGTTCCAGGATATGTTTAATGTTTATCCAAAAACAAACCACAAAAAAAGGAACTGCCAGGGTGGAGCTAAGTACTTCTCAGGTTTAGAAGACCTTGCTTTTGTAGAACAATGAAGAGCTACTGGGCCATTCCTCAAACTTCTTCTATCAATGTGTTGTAACTTAGTACTATGCCCACCCCCCAGAATCATGCTTGTGCAACTCTGAAACTGGGATCTAAGTAAACCTGTACTAGGTGTGTTGTCATAGTTGCAAAGCTAGATAATTCCGTCATCTTCAGAGGACACTGTATCCACTCCTTCATTTAGGTACTATGTGAACTGGCCCTTTGCATTTTTACTTTATGTTCTTTCAGTGCCTTAATATGTTCTTTAAAAGCACGGTTCTCAGCTCAAAGAATGTAAGAGTTAAGTTTATTCTTGTCTAAATATAAATAACAATGATTCAAGACATGAATTCTTGAACAATGTGTTCAGTCACAGAAGTGGTTCCTGGAGCTTTTGTTAGTTATAGAACAAAGAACATGATAAATCAAGGAATTCACCAAATGCATTGGTTAGGATCATAGTAAAGAAGATAGGAATTACATTTACTCTTGGTTCCTATCTGATATACTTAGCTTTGGGCTGGTGGAAGATCACATTATGGTCTGTTAACAAATTCTAAAAGTTTTACTTGACAGGAGAAAAGATTTTCTGTCACACACAAGTATGCAATTAATGGATATTTAGGGAACTAAAATTAATTTGCCTCTGATTCTGTGACATTATAGCTCTTCATGATAATGAAGTTCTAGTCAGTCACTCAGCCTGGTAAAATTCAAGATTAGTGTTTCTTCTAAGTCCCTGGAAATTTCGGCTTACAAATGCATATGATATTAATTAAACATGGAATCAATAAGTCCAGTACACTTTCAAGTTCAGATAAAAACCTTAAAAAGATTGTTTATGGATAGAAACAATATTGTTTTGAAGTCTATATGGAAATTCTCATGTTCTTTCAATGACAGTATGAAACCTCCTTTATGTGTTGATACAAAGCACAGCTCTCACAGTCAGCCATGAATACATCCCTTCCACCTTAGAGAAATAAGAAGAATTACCATTTAACAAATTCCCAGGTGTATACTGTAGGTATTAGTACAATAAGATAAGACAAGTAAAGAAAAAAGCATGGAAAAAAAACCTCTCTCAGCCTTGACACAAGGGGAGGAGTTCAGTCCTGTCTCCACTTGATGTGCCTTGCTTTGTTCAGGTCCCTGGGAGGCCCACCCTTTCTGAATCTCAGAGCAGAAAGGAGTGGGTGGGGAGGAGGTAGACAGGAAGAAGGAGTGGGGGATAGAGGGCACTCAGGAGGAGAGGAGGGAGGGAAAACCAGTCAGTATGTAAACTAGATTTTAAATGTTATTTAAAGAAATGAAAAGAAAAAGCATACAGATGAGAAAGGAAAAAAAACATAGTGGTTTATATGCAAATGACATGGTTACCTCAAGGGGAAATCCCAAAGAATCTAAAACCCAAACCAAAATCATTCATCAGAACTAAGTCAAACAGGTTTTCAAGGTCAAAGACCAACATATCAAAATTAATTATATTTCAGTGTACTATCAAATATATAGAAGCAAGTTGTTAATGAAATGATATAATATATTCTTTAGAGCGCAGAATACTTAGGTGTTAATATTTAAACACATGTACACAAATTGTATGCTCAGAATTGTAGAATAATCATGGAGAGGTTAAAAAAATGTAAACAAATACAAACATGTCTTATTCTCTGATTAGACAAATCAGCAGAGTAGAAATGTCAATTTTATCCAAGTTGTTGTACACGCTTAATGGCTTTTGTATAAAAATCTCAGGAAGATTGTTTATGGATAGAAACAATATTATTCTGAAATTTAAATGGAAATACAGAGATATTAAAAGAGGTGAACCATGTTTGAAGTAGAAGAATAAATTGAAAAGACTAATCTCACCTAATATTAATATCTATGCATCTACAATAATCAAGACAGCATTGTATTGGCAGAGGATAAATGCACAGGTCAGTGAAACGGTAAATGACATGGAAATGAAATCACACAAATATGCTCCCCCATTTTTTTCAACAAAGCTGAGAAAACAATTCAGTGGAGGAAAGATAAACTTTCCACATTTAAAATATTTGCACTGCAAATGTCCATGTCAAGAAAATTCAAATAAAAGCTAGAGGAAGAAACATGACATACTTTGGATACTGAATATCCAGAGTAACTTGCGTAAAATATTTGGTCCCCAGGATGGTACTATTAAGATGCGACTTGGAAAGGAATTGTGGGCCCTAGCCTTTTCGTGTTCTTGGATTTCTATCATGAAAGGATCCCCTCTCTACAAGCAACATGAGAGAGTCAGCAATCCACATACTTGCAATCATGATGTTATACTGTAGCCCTGGTAGGAAATGAAATGGGCCCTGTGAAGCTATTCCTATTCTAAAGCCCAGCTGGGCCAGGAGGTGTTATTAGCCAGGGTCTTACTCTTCTTTCTTAACCCACTGAAACTCCAGCAAGATGGACGTGTTTCTGAAGAAAAACTCCTACGCCCCACCCCTCACTTTCATACACACTCTGTTGTCCCTTACAGTCTTAGTGTATGTAAGCTGTCAGGACCTGAGACTGGATGCCTGGAGGGCTTAATGGGGGACAGAAGGATCTCCCTGGAGGGGGGAAATAGAATAGATTTTATGGGTGAACTTGGGGCAGGTGGGGCTAGGAACAGAAAGGGCTGTAAATACTGGGAGGAATGTCTCTAATGTCTCTAAGTGTGCATTTGGGGTAAGGCGGAAACCTAGTGCAAAGGAAACTCCTTTGAATCTATAAGAGTACTCACAGCAAAGATTCATAGTTCAGGGGACAGGATCCTGAACTGGTCTTCTTCTGTTACCAGGCAAGGCCTTGAGTGGAGGAATTGGGACACCAAACCAGCCACAGAACTTTCTCCCTACAGTTTGTCCTACATTCAGAGTATTCTGGTACCAGAGTCTAGTGGAATCTGTGGACAAATAGCATGATTATCTTTTATTTTACAGCTAATATCCACTTATAAGTGAGCATATACAATGTTTATCTGTAGGCAGAAGTTTCTGTCCTGCCTGGTTCCACAGCCATTCAGTCCCAAAGAAACACAGAGGATTATATAATTATACACTGTTTGACCTATTAGCTCAGGCATATTATTAGCTAACTCTTACAACTTAAATTAACCCATAGTTCCTGTTTATGTTTAGCCACATTGCTTGGAATCTTTCATCAGTGAAGCATTCTCATATTGCCTCCTCTGCATCTGACTAGTGGCTGACTCTGCCTTTCCTCTTCCCAGTAATCTCTTAGTCTGGTTGCCCTGCCTATACCTCTGCCTGGCTACTGACCAATCAGCATTTTATTAAAATAACAGAAGTGATACAGTGTACAAAAGCATTGTCCCACAGCGTTTGTTTTTCTGTGTCTGGGTTACCTCACTCAGGATTATTATATCAAGTTCCTACACTGCAAATTTCATGACATCATTGTTTTTTTTTAAAAAATGGTGTAATATCCCACTGTGTAAATGTACCACACTTTCTTTTTCCATTCTTCAGTTGAGGGAGATTTTCAATTTTCAATTTCTCACTATTATGAATAAAGCTACTATGAACATAGTTGAGCAAGTGTCTTTGTGATAGGATGGAGAGTACCTTGGGTATATGCCAAGGAATGGTATAGCTGGGTCTTGGAGTAGATTGATTCCCAGTTTTCTGAGAAACTAACATATTGACTTCCAAAGTGGCTGTACAAATTTGCCCTCCCACAAGCAGAAGAGGAGTGTTCCCCTTGTTCCACATCCTCTCCAGCATGAGCTGTCAGTTGTGTTTTTGATTTTAGCTATTCTGACAAGAGTAAGATGGAATTTCGAAGTCATTTTGATTCGCATCTCCCTGGTGGATAAGGATATTGAATACTTAATTTAAGTGTTTCTTGGTCACTTGAGATTCTTCTGTTGAGAATTCTCTGCTTAGGTTTTGTAACATGAGGGCCTGCTTGTTGGGGTTTCTGTCCTGCCCAGTTCCCATAGCCAGTAAATCCTGAAGAAAAATCACAGAGAGTCTGCATTAATTATAAACTGATTGGCCCATTAGCTCAGGCTTTGTATTAGCTCTTATAATTATATAGCCCATTATTCTTATCTATGTTAGCCACATGGCTCAGTATATTTTTCAGTGGGGCAGATCACATCCTGCTTCTTCAGTGGTCTGGGCAGGACTGTGAGAGAATTTCCTTCTTCCCAGAATACACCTGTTCTCATTTCCCGACCTCTACTTCCTGCCTGGCTACTGGCCAATCAGCATTTATTTAAAATGTAATTGACAGAACACAGAATTGTCTTCCACCAAAGTTTGTACTCCATTTTTAAATTGGATTATTTGGGTTTTGTTACCTAGTTTCTTGAGTTCTTTAAATATTTTGGATATTAGTCATCTGTCAAATGAGAAGTTGGTAAAAACTTTTCTCATTCTGTAGGCTTCCTTTCTGTCATACTGATGGTGTCCTTTACCTTATAAAATATTTTAAGTTTCATGAGGTCTATTTTATTAATTATTGATCGTAATGCCTACACTATTGGTGTTCTGTTAAGGAATTTTTCTCCTGTGCCAATGCTTTCAAGGCTATTCCTCACTTTCTTTTCTACCAGGGTCAGTGTATCTGGATTTGTGTTGAGGTCTTTGAGCCATTTGTACTACAGTTTTGAGAGAGATAATAGATATAGATCTATTTGCATGTTGACATCCAGTTATAACAGCACCATTTGCTAAAGATGCTTTCTTTATATAACTGTATTGTTTTTAAAAAATCAAGTTTCCTTAGGTGTGTGAATTTATGCCTAGGACTTGAATTGAATCAAAATTCAATTCCATTGATCTACATGTCTGTTATTATTCCAATACCATGGTTTTTATTACTACAAGTCTGATGTGGGAATGATTTCTTATTAATAAAGAAACTGCCTAGGCCCATTTCATAGGCCAACCCTTAGGTAGGCGGAGAAAACAGAACAGGATGCTGGGAGAAAGAAGTTGAGTCAGTGAGTCGCCATGGTTCTCCCACGCCAGGCAGAGCAGGTTAAGATCATTCCTGGTAAGCCAGCTCGTGAACTAAACAGATTATAAGAAATGGGCTAGTCCATGTGCGAGAGTTAGCCTAGAAGAGGCTAGATAGAAATGGGCCAAGTGGTGTTTAAGAAAACAGTTTCCGTGTAATTATTTCGGGGCATAAGCTAAGCTAGCCACGTGGGCAGCCGGGTGCTGGGGACACGGCGCTGCTCTTATTTCAACACAAGTCTGTAATGGAGCTTAAAATCAAGAGTGGCGATGCTTCTAGAAGTTGTTTTCTGTATAAGATTGTTTTAGCTATCCTGTTTTTTTGTTTGTTTGTTTGTTTGTTTTTCCATATAAAGTTGAGTATTGTTCTTTCAAAGTCTGTAGAATTGTATTGTAATTTTGATGGGGATTGCTATGAATCTGTAGTTTGCTTTTGATAAGATGGCCATTACTATTTTCAAATTTTATGGAGTACAGATTTTTGAACTATGTCCTAGTGATTCTTCAGATTCTTAAGCATCTATTGTTATATTACTCTTTTAGTTTCTGATTTTATTAATTGGATATTCTCTATGTCTTATAGTTAGTTTGGATAAGGGTTTGTTTATCTTATTGATTTTCTCAAATAAACAATTCTTTGTTTCATTGATTCTTTGTATTGTTCTCTTTGTTTCTATTTTATTGATTTTAGTCCTTAGTTTGACTATTTCCTGCCTTTGCTTATTTTTGTTCTAGAACTTTCAGGTGTGATGTTAAGTTGATAGAAATCTCTTATTTCTTTATGAAGGAACTTAGTATTATAACATTTCCTCTTAACACCTCTTTCATTGTGCCCTAAGAAGTTGGATATGTTGTTAATTCATTTTTTATTATTATCATTTAATTGAAATTTTGCATACAAATCCAAGTTACCACTCCTTGCCCTCTTTTTGCTCCCTCCACCTTCCCCTTACTCTATCTCTCATCCACTCTCAGAATGGGTAAAATTTCCAATGGTGACTCAACAAAATCTAACACATTATTTTGAGGCAGGATCAAGTCCCTCCCCACTATATCTAGGCTTAGCAAGGTATCCTTCCAAAGAGAATGGGCTCCAAAAAGCCAGTTCAAGTGGTAGGGATAAATTCTGGTTTCACTGTTAGTGACCCCTCAAACTGTCCCAGCCATACAAATATCACCCACATTCAGAGTGCCTAGTTTGGTCCTATACTAGTTCCCCCACTGTCCAGAGTGAGTGAGCTCCCATTAGCTCAGGTAAGTGCATTCATTTTTATTGAATGCTAGGAAGTATTTAATTTCTTTCTTATTTCTGCCTTAATCCAGTGATAAATCAGTAAAGAGTTGCTCAGTTTCCATGAATTCATAGGCTTTCTGTTGTTTCTGATGTTGTTAAAATATAGCTTTAATCTGTGGTGGTCTGATAGGATACAGGGTGGTTGTTGTTTTTATCCCAATTTTCCTGTATTTGTTGAAACTTACTTTGTGACTGAGTAGGTGTTCAGTTTTGGAGAAAGTTCCCTGGGGTGCTGAGAAAAATGTATATTCTTTTGTGTTAGGGTGACATGTTCTGTAGACATCTGTTAGGTTCATTTGATCCATAATATCTGTTAGCTCCATTATTTCTTAGTTTAGTATTTGTGTGGGTGACTTGTCCATTGGTGAGAGTGGTGTATTGAAGTTTCCCAAAATTAATGTGTGAAGTTCAATGTGTGATTTAAGCTTTAGCAATGTTTCTTTCCCCTGCATTTGGAGCAAATATGTTAAGAAGTGAAATGTCATCTTGATGAAATTTTCCTTTGATGAGTATGAAATGCCTTTCTCCATCACTTTTGACTAATTTTTGTTTGAAGTCTATTTTGGTAGATATTATAATAGCTACACCAGAATGCTTCTTAAGTTCATTTGCTTAGAAAAATCTTTTCTCCAACCTTTGTCTCTGAGGTAATGTTTATTTTTGATGCTTTAATATTGAGGATGGTCCTGTTTTCGTATCCATTCTGTTAGGCTGTGTCATATTATTGATGCACTGAGTCCATTGATATTGAGAGATATTAATAACCAAGGATCATTAACATTTGTTATTTTATTGTTGGTGTTGATGGTTGTGTGTGTGTTTCTTCTTTGGGGTGTTGGTTTTTATTTTTCATGTTAGATTATCTATTACCTGTGTTTTTATGGGTGTAGTTAACTTTCTAGGGTTGGAGTTTACCTTCTATTACCTTCTATGAGGTTGGATTTGTGAGTAGATATTGTTTAAATTTGACTTTTTATGAAATATATTGTTTTCTCTGTCTATGGTGATTATAAGTTTGTCTGGTTACACTAACCTGTGTGTTGAAATAAGAGCGGCGGGGGCTGTGTCCCCCGCACCCGGCCGCCCACATGGCTAGCTTATCTTATGCCC
>NC_022012.1:20433944-20440503 GCF_000317375.1 Microtus ochrogaster
CCAATAAGAGGCTGGAACTAATGGGTCAGGCAGTGATTAAAAGAATACAGTTTCCGTGTAATTATTTCGGGGCATAAGCTAAGCTAGCCGTGTGGGCGGCTGGGTGCCTGGGGACGCAGACCCGCAGCTCTTATTTCAACACCTGTGCTTGAAACCACTGTCGGCAAGACATTTGTCCAGGCCATGCCATTCTAGCTTTTAGAGTCTCAGTTGAGTATTTGAGTACAATTGTTAATATATCTGCAGTTTATGTTACTTGACCTTTTTCTCTTGAAACTTTTAATATTCTTTCTTTGTTCTGCATATTTAGTGTTTTCATTATTATCTGGAACGAAGACTTTCTTTTCCAGTCCAGTCTATTTGGTGTTCTGTAAGCTTCTTATATCTTTACAGGTATGTTCTTCTTTAGATTAGTAAAATTTTCTTTTATGATTTTGTTAAATGTATTTTCTGGGCCTTTGAGCTAGGATTTTTTCCTTCTTCTATTCCTATTATTCTCAAGTTTAGTCTTTTCATAGTGTCTCAGATTTCCTAGATGTTTTGTGTTAGGAATTCTGCAAATTTCACATTTTCTTTGACTGATGAATTTATTACCTCTATCATATCTCCAACTCCTGAGATTCTGTCTCCCATCTCTTCTATTCTGTTAGTGATGCTTGTGTCTGCAGTTCCTGTTCACTTACTCAGATATTCCATTTCCATAAATCCCTCAGTTTGATTTTCTTTATTGCTTCTATTTTTATTTTCAGGTCTTGTACATTTTCCTTCACCCATTTGTTTGCTTTTTCTTGACTTTCTTGGCAATCTTAAGGGATTTATTGATTTTTCTCTAATTTTTTTGATTTGTCTTTTTCTCAATTACTTTCTTTGATGGGTGGGGGTTCGAAACAGGGTTTCTCTGTATTACAGTCCTGGCTGTCCTGGAACTCACTTTGTAGACCAGTTTGGCCTCAAACTCACTGAGATCTGCCTGCCTCTGCCTCTCAAGTGTTTCCTCAATTTCTTTAGGGGAGTTTTCATTTCTTCTTTAAGAACCTCTATAATCTTCATAAAGTTGATTTTAGGCTCATTTTTGTGTGCTTCAGCTATGTTAGAATATTCAGGTTTCATTGCTATACAATAGTTGGGCTGTGGTGGTACCCTAGTACCCTGGCTGTTGGTATTTATATTCTTACATTGATGTTTAGTCATATGGGTTTGGAATGATTAAAAGTCTAGGTCCTAATTTCTAAGCTTGTCTTTGTTGGATGAGTGTTTTATTCCCTGGTTTCTGTTTCCTCTTTGGTCTTCTGGTGTTTGTGTCCTGGCGTTCTGGGAGCAGGCATGACCTCTAGTCTAGTAGAGAGTCTCTATCCAAGTTAGGATCTGGCCTTCTGGCAGTTAGCTTGGGCTTTGCCACAGCAGGGGGTTTCTTTTCTTATGACTGGTGTGACCAGTTGCTTTCATTCTTAAGTTTTATTTATTTTTGAGAGTTTTATACATTGAATGCAATCAAACATGTTTCTATCACTAATTTTTCCCTATAACGCCCTCACACCTCCCTAAATACCCCCAGCTAATTTCAGATCTTTTTAATTTTTAAAGAAAATTTTGATCAATTACATTTTTGAATAACTTTTAGGTGGTGCTATCCATATAGGCATGGGTATGGGGACATCACTGGAATACGGGAAAACTACCAATAGCCACATCCTAAGAAAAGAATGATTCTTCCTCCCCTAGCAATTATCGACTGCCAATAGTTTTTCCATAAGTTTGAGGCCCAGAGATCATCTACCACAGCTCTATTAGGGTTTTCAATTTAATATAATGCTATTGTTGCGATAATAACGTCTGTGAGAGTTCACAGTAGCGATGGCGTGTCCACACAGACACTTCCAGCACCTCTCCCCATGCTCCTACACTCTTGATCTCTCCTCTTTCTCCTGTCCCATTCAGGGCCAAGCACTCAGACTCTTATTCTCAACACTTAGATCAGCCATGCATTTCTCCATTAACTACTGCTCATGGCAAAGAAGCTTCTCTAACTGAGGCTGAAAGCAGCCAATGTCTAATGAGTATAAGGACAGACATTTGGAAGGCAATTTGATAATGTGGTCACTTATCAATAAATCTATAGCAGATTCTGCCCCAGGGCCTATGACCTTCCCAGCAACAGATGTTTGACCAGGATTACATCAAAAATGTGAAATAGAGCCATGTGGAGTAGGCCTTAAATCCAGTGAGAAAGCACACAGCATGGGGGCTAAGACTGGATCCTCAGATCCAACACAAAATCTGGGCACTGAAACTGTAACCACAGCATTGATGGGGGCCGAGGGAGGGACACAGATGTCTCTGGAACTGATTAGCCTGCCAGTCTAGCCATTGGCAAAGCTACAGCTTCACTGAAAGACCGTACCTCAGAAAAGAAATGCAGAGTGACAGAAGACACTCAACACCAACCTCTGGCCTCCACACCCAAATACACAAGAAAGCATTAAATTCTAAAACTGGAAAAGACCAGAAGCCTTTCTAAGCCTAGTGATGTGAGTTCAACCTCCTAAGCCTGGATGGAGGTGGGAAAACAGACTTTCCAAATTTATAAAGGCTGAGCACCACAGGTACAGTGGCATACAAGCTCACACACACCATGCATGTAGACATTCACAGACACATGCACACATAGTAACAGTAGTGACTGTAGTAGCAGTAATAGCAGTAATTTTTGAAAATACCAAAAGAGCTCTCAAAACACAACAGTGAATCTGGGGCTGTAGCACAGGTGTAGAATTTTTAGGCAATATGCATGAGGCCCTGGGTTCCATTCACAGCACTATGTAAAAACTGGTAAAACAACAAAAACAAAAAATATCAACCAAAAAAGTAGAATCCACTCAATATTCTAATTGAGGAACAGATACGAAGAGGGAGGTCACTGAAGAGCTAAGACTGAAAGCACAATGTTACTTGAAACTAAGCATCAGAAGAGCATTAACAATTAAGACTACTAACCTGTTAGATAAGCCAAACAAGGATTGCTGTGGATGTCACCAAGCTGAATTTATTATGCTTCTAGTGGGAATATGGCATAGTGCTCGGGGAAATAGTTTGTAAGTTATAAAAAGGAAATTACATATATACAAAGCTCCCTCATGATCACTTACATTACCGAAGACAACCAAAGCATAAGTGGTTAAATAAATTATGTTGATGGTACATTTATATTATGAAATTCTGCTGATTAGTGAAAGGAACAGAGTACAATACATTGTCCCACCGATACCACTCACAGACACTGCTCAGGGTCTAGGAGTTGGTCTCTCAAGGGCACACACTATGATTCCATTTCTGTAACAGCCCTGTGATTACAAAATCAAACTAGTGATTCTGATATTACACCCTGAAAAAAGCCAAGCACGGGAGAAGAGGTTTATTTGCCTCACAATTCCAGATTCTTGATCATCAGTGAAAGAAGTAAAGATAGCAGCAAAGAAGTAAATAAAGCCACCAGTCACATTCTATCCATATATAAGAGCACAGGGCAGTAAGTTAATATATGGACATTTATGCTAAATTCACCTTCTCCACTTATAGAGTTCAGAATCTCCTGCCTAGGGAATGGTGCCACCTAGAGTGGGTGGGTTTTCCTACCTCAAGTAATGTAATCAAGACAGCCTCCAACAGAAATGCATACAGACCAACTGGATCCAAAGTCACCTCCCAGGTTACTGTAGATTGTGCCAGACTGACAATTAAAACTAACCATCACAAACATTGATGGAAAATTCCAGATTAGGGCCTGGAAGGTAATTTTAATGGAATTAAACAAATCCTTTACGATGTCAGAACATGGACTGGGGTGGTCATAGAGGGAAAGACTCACAAGGAACTATATGCTCAGATTGGTATAGTTTCAATATCCTGGTTCTGATACGTTATATAGTTACATAATATATATAAACTTTGAAAAGTGTATCAAATTGGTATTTATTGATTTTGTCACTTCCCTTGACATTAAAATCATTTGAAAAATATCAAAAATGATTTTCCATGAAGTATGTTATTTCATGATCCTAAATGAAGCTACTGTTGATGCAAGGAGTTAGTCTGCCTCACTCAAAGAGGCTTCCATTACTCAGTGCTGTAATTCAGGCTTGAGTAGGTTACTTTTCTATTGCTGTGCTAAAACAGGATGATAAAGATAAACATAGGAACTTTATTTGGCCTGCTGTTTCCATAGGCTTATGTTATCCCCTGGAGAAGACTATTTTCTTGTTCTCAGCATCGCTTAGTTGCCTATAGTTCTTTGTCCAGGGTCAAGGCCCCATGAGCTTGTCTCCTACTTTAGCATGGCCATTGGTGCTGTCCCTGTTTGGCTCATGTTTAGGGAGCCTTATAGGGAGACTTCATGTGGGGAGTGTCTAACTTTTCTGAGAGACACAATCTCGCAGCAGATTCTCTATTCGCTTAGGTGAAAAAGCATGGCAGCAAGCAGGCAGGCATGGTTGCTGAAGTAACAGCAGGCAGGTTGCTGAAACAGGAGACTGATTAACTACATCTTGAGCCACAACCATGATGCGATGCAGAGAGCAAATAAGAAATGGCAGAGTCCTTAAATTCTCAAAGCAGCTTCCATTTCCTTCAGAAAGGCCACACCTCCTCAGCTTCTACCAGTTGGGGAACAGGCAATCATATGCCCAAGATTCTGTGGGAAATTTCTCTTTCATGTCATCACAATTCTTATGGAACAGCTTGTAAAGAAAGGGACATGTCATCACTCTAGGCACTAACAGTCTCAACAGCAGGCTTTAGTGAGGAACGAATACTATATCCCAGATACTAGGAGACTATCGTTTTCATGGGTCTGGACCTTCAGAGGAATTGCCTAAGGTGCAATCTCTGCATAGGGAACTATAGGGACCCTGCACAGCAACTCCACAGGCTGGTGGAGTCAAGGAACTGTGAGATGTGCCAGCGCTCTGTAATTGAGAGGTCCTGCTCCTGGGGTTTAATAACTCAGGAAAGAAAGAAACATGAACATTGCAATCTTTGCTGAAACTAAAGCTACAAATAAACACTAGGATCCAAGGGAAAATCAATCAATCCAAAAAACAAATACCTTTTCACCAGAAACCATGTCTCTTGGGGTATAAAGAAACTAAGAACCGTGGGATATAGAAGTGGGCACAAAGAGAACACAGAGCTATTCCAACATCTAGTCTTCTCTGTGTGTTTCTAGAGTGCTAACGAATTCCTAAATTTGCCCTTATATGTGTAGGCAGAGTGTGAATTTCTCAAGATCAGATAGATATACTGTAACTGAGTTTATGTGCTTCAGCTCTTAAAGGAAGACACATCAAGTACCCTGGGGGGAAGTTTCACTCTCTCCCTGCTTCCTCACTCCTCCTCAACCCAACCCAACCTTCATTTCCACCTCTTTTTTTTCCTCGTCCTCATTTCTTGTCTCTCTTTATGAATCCCACCTTCTCTTTATCCCTCTCTTTCTATCTCTTTGCTTACTGAGTGCCTGCATTCCCCTATTTGAACCTCCTTCTGCCTGGTCATTAGTAGAGATAGCCATGGCTCTCTTATATGTCTCTCTTGTAAAGTTTTGCATCCATAACGTTTGAGAAGAACTAGGACACTTTAAAAAGTCTCAGATCTATGCAAAGGTTAGAAAGAAAACCCAGTCAAGTGTGGCTTCTATAAAGACATTCTAGAAATCCAGGTTAGCAAATGAACAAGTAATAGTCCTCTGAGAAGCCATAATCTACTAAGCATAAAAACCTGGCACCTGACGGGGGATACCCTATGCCAGGTTGTTAGTTGGGGAATCCCGGAGATCCTCAGAACAACATAGGCTATTTCTGTTACCCACCTGAACATGGCAGTAAGAGCTTACTGCTTAAAATACCACACAAGTTGGAGAAACCAGGCTGTACTGACCTGGAAGCATCCTCCCCACTGAATGTCTTTCATAATGTCAGAAAATTGCTGGGAGATGAAAGGACCGAATAATATCATGGAGAGATAAGGAGCCTACATGAGTCCCCACTCCTAGCGGAAAAGCTATGGCAGTTGATGGTCACTGGTGGAGAGTCGGTATCCCTCAGTGGTGTGACTTTAGAAAGGTCGCTTAAGCACCAGTGGATGGTGTTCTATAGTCATGCACAGAGGACAACACTCATTGTACCCAATGTGTCAGAAGAAAGGAAGAACGGGAAAAGGAGGAGGAAGAGTCATGAAGTAGTTGGGAACAGGGTTAGTGGTCCCTGAAAGGCACTGAGAAGAGTTAAAGGTAGACTTTCTATTATGTATAAAGTCACCCAAGAATAAATAAAAGCAAAAAATAAAAATAAATGTCACAAAAGTATCATACAATGATACAATCAGTATCCTATCTACATTCTCATTAATAAATGGTGTCACACCCGGGCGGCCCTGTTTAGTTGCTGAGGAATCCCATCTGGACGGGTGAGTGTGTGCTATCCCGGGGTAGAGTGTCCCGGAAGAGAGCACAAACCCCCTTCCCCCAGCTCCTGCTGCAGGGCTGTCTTTCTTTTGCACGACCCAGCCC
>NC_022012.1:20446399-20492602 GCF_000317375.1 Microtus ochrogaster
CACACCGGGTTAGGTAATGCTGCTGATGGGCCTAGCAGCTTCCAATTTGACACTGATCCTCAGTCACTCCTTCAGGAAACAAATTTGCTTAATGCCTTCATTTATCATATTCTTGCTTCATCTGGTTTTCAGGTCCAGGGAATATGCCGTGGGCAGAGGGTCAGCTTTCCTCCTTGTGCCTGCACCTGAGCTGGGAGAGGGGTCTGGAGGAAGACTCCAACTCCATGGGGGTTCCATGAATAACACACACATGTCAACTCAAGCAGACACAAGAGGTGAAAGCAAGATTTAATGTAGGGCAGCACAAAAGAAGGAGGGAGGGGGAAGGAATAATCTATCAGGGCCATAAAATGAACTCAGGAGCTGAACTGTGACTCTGAACATCAGCTGAAGCAAGTATTTAAAGCAAAAAAAAAAAAAAAAAAATCACAAACATTTGTTGCCAAGTTACAGTTACAATTTTTCACCAATTAGAACTTAGAGATTGGGGCTTTCTTGAATGTTTCATCATTTTTAATTGAATACAAAGTAAGCTTTTCTATTCAGCCAATCAGATTCATTTGTTCTTTCTGTTATTACAAACAGCCATAATGTTTCTAGAGAAGTAAGGATACAAAACGACTATTTCTATAGTTTAGGGAAGAGTTATTGGAAGGTTCCAGCTCTTTTGGGGCTTGGGAACCTGAACTTTGTTTCACCCTACAGGTAAAATGGTGTTTGAAGTCAAAATGGCAGTACTCAAGTCAAGGTGCTTTTGCCTGCTCCCTTCACACATTCTTGTGAAAAATAAAAAGGAATTCATACCGCGTTCCCACAAATATTAGCTCTAGGGCTATTGCTGTATTTAGTCCTTCACCAAGACTAACAACCAGCTATGAGGAGAAGTTTGGGTCTGGATGTGTCTTGTCATGAAAACCTTGATCTGCAAAGTCCCTTGTCTGGTAATGCTCACTGTTGCAGTTCTGTAGGCTTAGGCATAACCAGTGATGGCATCAACCGCTTACAGAAATAAGCCCTTTTTCAATATTATGAAATTTAGATCCACAGACATGGCTGTTTCACTTTTCTCATCAAGAGTCATCATGATGAGACCCAAAGAACAGGAAACAAATGATGACAAATAGCTTTCATCTGTGGAAAGTGACATGAAGGACCAAAACTAGCCTGATTTAGCTGGTCTATAGGAGCAGCCTGCAGAGTGGCTTGCAATGAAAGCTCTGGGCATAAAGAAAAGGCATGGGGAGGGGGTGGGGAAAGCACATTTCTGGTGAGGAGGACAGTAAGTTTCAAGTTTACTCGGGAGCAAAACAAATCAGCATTTTTTAAGCTCAGAGAGGCCACTGAAACTGGAAGCAGCCAGCAGAGGTAAGAAAGTGGCAGGGACAAGAACTATGCCACACTGAATCCCATTTACAGGGTGTGATGTAGGATTTGATGTTTCCTACAAAATGCAATAGGGAGCTACTCACAAGTCTTAAGCAGAAAATGAAATGGCACCACATATTACATAATGTATATAGTGGGGTACTCAAATCATACATATACCTAAAGGTCACTCCAGATTTTATAGAGAGAATTAGTTAGAAGGATACAGGAGTGAACCAGAGAGAGGCAAAGGGACAATTAGAATGTGTAGATGCTGACAGTAGCTCTAACGAGAGGGGACCCAGGAGACTCGGACGAAGCTTGTAGATGTAAATGACAGGAATTATTTAAGTAAGGAGGAAGGAAAAGGAAAAGAAAGTGTCAAAATGACTCTCATGTTTCTACAGCACTGATTTTGGCTTAAGCTTGTACATGTGTCTGCTTTGGTGTCATTTCCCGAGGTAATAAATGCTGATGTAGGAACAGGCTCACGAGAGAATGAGGCCACATAAATCATGATTTCTGTTTGTACGCTTCAACTTTGGGATGCCAGTGTGCCAGGGAGCTTCCTGGGGAGAGCAAAACACAGAGCATCCAGACTGGAAGAGATAAGAGTTTGCCAGGATGACCTGGGTCTGGCTGATCCGGAATGACCTCCACACTGCTACAGGATGTGCTTCTGTGTCATCTTCTCTTTAGCAAGCTGGTTTGACCTCTCTGTCCCCAAGTGGAGTACCATTTATTCAGGGCGTGGCTTTGGGAGTTCTCAGATAGATGCTGCTGACTAACTCTGTCTAAGATCTCAGAATCCAGAAGCAGGGCTAGAATCAGGCCTTCACTTATCACCACTAATGACCTACACCTGCCTGCAACAATCATCTTATGTTAAGAGAAATCTCAGAGCAGTTTGAGTATGGATGTGTTAATCACATTTGCATATGGTTCTCTATTTCAGACGACTTGAGTATGTGAGCTAACTCTGAGAAATCCATATTTATGATTTTAAAATTGCTGACTGAATAATTACACATTAAGTAACTTCTGTTTCCTTGTATATTGTTGTTTCTAATTAGGAATGGAGGAAAATAAAGTCATCATTATTTATGGCTACAGTTTAGGCTTGGCATGTATAGTGGGCTGACTGGCTTCATATCAGTCTCTTGCCACAGCTGAATTCTTCCCGTAAGCTTATGGAACTGGGCAGAGCTGGACAAAAGGTTTCACTTCCCCATCCTCCAGCTCTCTTCTGCTCCCTTCACCCTGTTTGTGTTCAGGTAGACCATACACATCATCTCATGTCGTTCCTTAGCCAGCTCACTATCCTTCAAGGATAGCCTTCTGTGCCACTGAATGAAAGGGACCTAATTTTGAAATCATTAGCACGTTGCAACTCTGCCACATAAGATACTTGCTTTTTGGGGGTTTGTCAGTCTTTTGGATTGCTGTTTTTATCATAGACAGGCACTGCTGAAACATGTTCTAAATAGACCTAATTGCTTTTCTAACTCGTGCATTTTGGATACATGCATAGCAAATGATAAACACCAATTAGTGCACAGAACTTATTTTAATTTCAAAGAAGAAAACTGGAGTGACTCAACCCACTTGACTCTACATCAAACAGAGCTACACGACTCCTTCCTGCAGGCTGTGTATCGGCCAGTCCCTGGCTCCTTCTCCTAACTGCTGGTTCCATGCCCTCTCCCTTCAAGTAAAAAAGTTCATGGTCTTTGCATCTTTCACACAATAACCAACTTATTTTGAAACTTTGTAGTACATTGTGTAAGAACACTGAATTTTCTTTTAAAGATTTTCCCAAACTAATGGATCTTTGTGTGGAAATAGCACCAGATTCAACCACAACATTCTTCATCACTACACAGTTCCATGAGACGTTTTCTCTGAGTTGTAGAGACTTTAGTTGTCTCAAAGGTTCTCAAGTTTGGCTAAAAGCAGAATCACCTGGTGTCTGGAGCTATACCCAGGCTACTGAAGCAAACTTCCTGAGTCTATGATTTGCCTGCAGTTTCTAACCAGGCACCAACGTTTTCATTTTGTTCTGAGAGGGCTCCAATGTGCAACCAATGTTTTGCTCTGCTCTTAATGATCCGTACACCATCCTATAACTCTCTGATTATGAAACTAGAATCATAGCTAGTCAAGTATTAGAAATTGAAGCCATTAGAACTGGGCCCTTCCCACATAATCAGCAGATTATAAAAGCAGGGCCTGAAGCTGCAGTACTTTAATGACTGGCCAGAGGGAAAAACCTGAGTTATCTTTGGCCCTAGGAAGACATGACATCCTAATTGTCTCAGAAGGTCGTTAATTGGTAATTACTATAAACTGGGTCCTATGTGAGGCTTGCTGATACTGAACAAGGGTACACCATTGCCCTTCCCTGAAAAAGCAATCCAAATGTCCTATCAATTACCTGGACAGAAAATAAGTTTCCTTGGTAAAGTTAAACTGTCCTAGAGACATTAAAAATAGTATAAAGCTGGCCTAAAATGCAGATTGTCAATGTTCTCTTTGGCTATGGTCCATTCTTATCCCTTGAAAATGTGTTCACTTGATGATAACCTCTATCTTCTACGTTATCCTCTGTGTGGATCACCTGAATCCTTTGGACAAAGATCACAAGGATCCCAGAGAATGAGATCTTGGGCTAATTTTTAAAGAAAGTAAAATACATTCCCAAATAGGAAATACAAAAGAGGTGAGTCTGTCTGGTAGTGATCAAAGCTTCGAGTTTTGAAAGAGATCACATCCTTATGTCTAAATTGAGACGAGTAAGCAAAGCTGGAGGTAGTGGGCACATGTGTATCTTTAGTGCTGGTTTCTGAAAGACTTTCTATTCCTGACCCCGCTTTGCCCACGAAATGTTTACACTGTCCTAGTATATAAATAATATGCATAACAATTGTAGCATATTTGATATATGGATAATTTTACTATCAATTAAGGATTAAGGCAAATTTGGGTGTGAATTAGGTGGATGAGTTTGTTTATCTTTATGTGAAGTGTTATATCTTGGCAAAATATTAGATAATGTAGGACAGATGGCATCTTTGATGTTTTTTATAATTGAGTGATATTTTTGATTTTATAATCACCACAACTGAGATTCTGGTTTGCATAAATCAGTAGTATGAAATGGCTGAAGTATGTTTAGAATAGGTTCAGAAATTGTTATAAATTTTATTCTAATCTTAAGCCAAAATTCACCTAACATATTTTAATGAATCCCAAGCCAGCAACTCAGTAAGAAAAATTTAACATGAAACAATCTAACATAATACAATTCAATGGAAGTATTAACTTGATACATGCCTGGAAAAGACAAGATATATTAAAAATCTTTGATTCCCATAATTAAGTCATGTTTTAAAGTTATATTTTTATAAGAGTGGAAACCTTATATATGCAATAAAAGCACTCCAGTTCATAACATACAATAGTCTTCAATTTAAACTGAGACATTTTATGAAGCATCTGTTGGCATTGCCTAACATGATGGCAGTCATTCACAGTGCCAAGTATACCTGTTGTGTGCTCAGAACCAAGGCTGTAGTGAAGTCACATGACGCAGCACAAACAAGCAGACACAGAAACACCTCAAACTCATTAGATTTGATTTTGAGGGGTTTTATTTGTTTGCTTTGTTTTGTTTTGTAATTACACACTCTGAAACTTTTACTACTGCCAAAATTTTTGTGACCTTCACACATTCAATTATGTGACTCACGGGCTAAGAAGCTATTGTTTATAAAGTTCACTAGAAGGAACGGTAGTTGAGTTAGTTTCCTTTCTTGTTGATGAGACAAAAATCTCTGACAAGAAGCAACTGAAAGGAGAGTTTGTCCTAGATTAGAGGAGGGGACATATCCCATTGCGCCAGGGAGGGCATGGAGGCAGGGGTAAGAAACAAGATGTACATATAGTACCCTGTTGGGGAATATTATTTTAAAGTGTATTGCATTTTTTTCATACTGCTTTTGTTAACAATTCAAAGTCGTGTTTGATAAAATAAAATTAGCCCGTGAGCCGTAGGCTGAGTTGGCAAGTAGCAGGAAGTGGTAAGAAGGAACCAGTGAGCATGAGTTTCTAAGTGGGACAGAGAGAAGGATGCTGAGCTAGTCTGATGGAAGTTATCTAATCGCTATTCAGCCTCTCAGAGTGAGCAGAATTCCACTTCAAACCTTGAACTGTGCGTTCTTTAGATTTAGGTAAAGTTTCCCTTAATAGCTTTGAAAGAGTTGCTGCCTGAGGGAACAGAATCCCCTTAGGCTGAGGCCCTTGCCATGGCTTAGGGGGCAGCCACTGTAGATAATAATAAAAAAAAACATATAACAGTATCCATAGTCAAGAAGAAGAGAGGGAGAACAGGAGTAGGGAGTAGGTTAAAAAGACTCAAATCTGCCGGGCGGTGGTGGCACACGCCTTTAATCCCAGCACTTGGGAGGCAGAGACAGGCGGATCTCTGTGAGTTCGAGACCAGCCTGGTCTACAAGAGCTAGTTCCAGGACAGGAACCAAAAAGCTACGGAGAAACCCTGTCTCGAAAAATAAAATAAAAATAAAAATAAAAAAAAGACTCAAATATTGCCCGCCCCACCCAAGACCCACTTTTTCCATTGACCTACTACCCTCTATGTTCAATGTCCCTCTGCCTTCCCCATCAGTATCACCTACTTAAATGGACAACTGTTGAAGCTCATGAGCTCACGGGACATATTTTGCATTCAAATGACAACAGTGGGCAGAAGGAAAAGAGTCGTATACCTTGTTACATCTTTGAGACAGGATGCCATGATGACAGTACCAACAGAAATAATGTCAAGAGAGGATCTGCATTAATGAGGAGCACCCTGGAGATCACAGGATCCCACCCTGTAGCTTCACGTAGGACTTATTACAAAGGACCCTGACCTGGTGCTCCTTCTGCTTTACCCAGGCCACAGAGATGTGACTGTCAAGTTAGAAGCCTTAAGGTCACCTGATAAAAATCAGGCCACATCCTCCATAGTGCCGCTTGTAGGTACTTGTATTAGATCTTCAGGAAAACGGTAACAGTACTCAGACAAATAGGCTGTGTCTTTCATACTCTATTCAGAGGATAATAATTCTCTAAATTATGTTCAGACACTGGAAAGGAGGTTAATGCCAAAAGACAGGAGGCAGCTGGGAAGGATGAGAGGCAATGCTCATATGATGAAGCAAGGGATCAGCAGGGCAGGGAAACGAGACAGGGCAGCTGCAGAGGTCAGAATTGCCTCTAAAGCGCTCTGTCTCTGCATGGACAAACAGGCCAACAATCGTTGCCTCTACCCGACAAAGGTTAACAGTAATCCATGTGTTCTGCAGAGGTGGCTACAGGCTTTCAGAGGCAGACATGGGGAGATGGAGAGAATGAATAGCGGGTGAAGTGATTGCCACAGAAGAATGAGGATCTGAGCTTGGATTCTCCGTACCTACGGAAAAAGCTGGACATGTCAATATGTGGTGATCATCCTAGCACTAGGTGGAGCGGACACTAGTGGGCCCAGGAGGCTCACTATTCAGCTAGCTTAGGCAAACTGGTGAACTCCGGGTAAAATTAAAGACCTTGTCTCAAAAAAGAAAAGAAAAATAGTGGAGAGAATCAACAAAAATACCTGACCTCTGTCCTTCACATTCTCACACACACACGTACTCACTCTCTCACACACATGCACAAAGAGAAGTGTTCATACATATACAAATCACACACACACACCACACAGGTGCACACATTTATCAATTACTCTCCAGAAGCCAAGTGTCCTTTACACTGACCTGAGTCCTCTGCAGCCTCCCCAGGCACACAGAGAAACTGCAGCTGCTTCTGAAGCAACAAGTGCACAGTACTCTGAGGATAAAGATGTGTGAGCAGCAGTCAGTTGCCTTGTCCCCAGGACCAGCAATGGCAAAACATAGAATGCCCTAACAATGTACACTCCGTTAAAGCACATGTTAGTGTTACTTAAAGTCTAATGATGACAATTTCAGAAAAAAAAAATCTGTCATCAACGAGAGAGGTAGGATAAGTTTTGCAACAAAAATATACTGCTGTTTTGTCTTCCATATTGTACCATACACGTGAAACATGGTACATGTGAAACACTGGAGCCAACTCAGGTCTCAGGAAAATACCTGTAGCATGGGGGATATTCAAAGGCCTTATTAGTGGTAAAAGTACACAGCCCTTGGATTCCTCTCTATTTAAGCATTGCATTCTATTTGCTTGGGTTAGAAGGTTTCCCCTTAGATCTGCCAATTACGTTACATCTCTGCTATGACAAGCTGGCATCCAGCAACTGTTCTGCTGGGATGAGGTCCTTCTAATCTGACAGTGCTTCCTGAATCACTGCACAAGCACCTACCAGGACCAGAGGCTAGGGGCATCAGCCGATTCATCCTGAGCACCTGTGCTTCTGCAGGTCATTAGCAGAGAAGACTTGGGTGAGTTTCCCTACCTCACAGGGCCACCAAAAGCCACTCTTCAAACCTCATTTCCCACCTTTCAAACTGTTGTAATTTTTGATAAGATATTATTCTTTCTAATGAATTGACTGTAGGTGTGTTCTAGTAGCCCGTGGAGAATCTAAAGGAAAGCCAAAGGCAGAGGCAAACCTTACCTCTCTGAAAACTCAAGAGCTGCTCCCAGTCCTTAAGACTGCAAGTCTCACCAGACAGGAAAACAATTGCCTGATGCTCTGTATAAACTAAGTTTCCTTGTGAAAAGTTGAGTGACAAATATACAACATCTGGTCAGACAAAAAATGGTCTAAATCATGCTAATTCCATCCTGATGTAGGTCTCTGAGATGCTGAGATAAAATGTTGGGTTCACGGGGGTCACACAAAGGGACAGACCACCAAAGTCTATTAAATCAGAAGCAAAGGTTATTCCAGAAAAACAATTTAAAAATTAAAAAAAATAAATCTCAATGGGGCACAAAATGCTTACCAACTAGCTGAGACCACAGCCAGAGATGGACTTGTAAGGCTGTGGCAATGGGCTGATTCCGAACTCCCCCTTTTATAGCAAGAAGCAAGCATTAGGCATGAACAAAAGAATTTTTACAACCTCAAAGTAAAACTCTGATACAATTTTTTTTTTTACAATCCTCATTAACAGGGTTTTTCACTTAAACTAGTGTTTGTATTTAGCCCATGTTTCTTTCTGGCACTTTCTGATGGTGTTTGCCAAAGCTCTGCACTCCCCTGATACTATCAGTTTTGTGTAGCAGGGAAGGGTATGGGATAATACACAACCAAAAAGTGAGGGACACCCCATCGTTTAAAAGTTAACTCAGCTCCCATCAATTGCTGGTGGCTAGGGGTTATCTGAAAACTGACCCTCAGTTTTGCAGAGGGCCACTTCAGTATTAAAGATGGAGCTATAGATTGTAAAGCAAAGTAATCCACTGTTAATAGTTAATACTTAAACTGTTGAAAAAGCTGCCGACAGTCTACTCTAATTTTCCTAGGCTTATAACTTTATATTTCTTTATTTCTACATTCTCGTTTTTGGAACCTACATTTCTATATTCTTATTCTTGGACTTCTCAGAACAAAAGTAAGTCAGGGTGAGAAGCTTAGTTCCCAGACTCTGTGATCAGTGAATGAAAGGGTTGCTAGGCACCAGAGTCTAGATTATGTGGAACCCAGACCCCTAAGTTTAGAATAAGAGGAAAAGGTAGCTTAGCTGTTGATCTTAACAATGCAGGGCTTCCTCCCAGTCCAGAGATGAACAGAATCAGTGCTTGGCTGGTTCCATCCTCCTTTGGCATAGCAGGCCTATATACAAGTTTGCTTTATGTAGCAACACAGTGTAATCCCCAGTCCCTGCTCTCATGGGTCAATCCCCAATCTAGCCAGCCCTCATACTGGGTTTTAACCACCTTGGACTTAAGGACTAGGTGTAACATAGCTTAAAATAAATAATGTAAAACTCATTTCCACTTCCAACCCATTTCTATTAATCTAACCCATTTCTATTAATCTTTGTACCCCATGAGCTGGCTTACCAGCAAAGATCTTAACCTGCATCTGCCTGGAGTGCGGGAACCATAGCGACTCACTGACTCAGCTTCTTTCTCCCAGCCTTCTGTTCTGTTTACTCCACCCATCTAAGGGTTGGCCTATCAAGGGGCCTAGGCAGTTTCTTTATTCCTTAACCAATGAAATCAACAGATTGATATATGACACTCCCACATCACTATATGACCTACAATATATTTTATAAAAAATAGACTATAAAATATATACCTAGTGAGCAGACTAGGAAGGACTAGGTAGTTATCCTGTGTGTGTACTCAGGATGGTCCTCAAAAAGCATCCATTGTACTCCACACACAAGCACACATAAAGAGGATGCTTGTGAAACCCGAATTATATTATAACTCAACTGTGTATTGGAAACCCTTCTGAGAGCCTCAATCAAACCCCATAATTGAGCAAAGTGATAAGTCAAAGAATGTAAACACTTCCTATGACCATCAGAGCACTGTGTTCCACACCCCATGAGGGGTGAAGGTGACCTTAATCATCTATTCCAGGCCTGTGTTTTTATAAGTGACACAGCACAAACAGACCAGTGATGCTTGAGGCTGCGAACACTCAAGGTCACTTGCATTTGGAGGGTAAATGAAAGTGAAAGGCGTTAGAGAGAACTCAAGAGGTAAAGTGTGAGATTGGAAATGTGGTGTCTGATGGTCATATGGAGATGCTCCTGAAGCTGAGAGGAACTGGTGATCAGGACATGCGACATGCCATAGACAATTTCCCCAGAAGCAGAGGAGAGAAATCCTGGGCACTACAGCACCATCACCAGGAAAAGGAATCACAAAACTTTCAGAAAAGAAACAAAGACAAAATGTCACATTTTCTTCAGTCCACTGGGGAGATTGAAAAGCAATGGGTTGGAAACTGCCTCTCTATGACCTGCTGAATCAAAGAGTTGGAATAAAACGAAGAAAGAAGTACTTCCAGATTCCACAGAACCAAGGTGGGCAACCTTCCAGTTAGAAGTAGCCAAACAGCTTCAGTCAATAGTTCCTTGGTTGGGGGAGGGGCAAATGTGGCTTCTGTAAGGCAAGTTGGAGGGCAGAGGGAAATCATTGCCTCAGGGTAAGCAAGCCCACAGCACATTGAAGCCTCATGCCTAGTTGTGAACTTGTGAAAAATGGTGATCTATCTCTAGATGAGTCTGTGGTAGCAACACAACATGTCATGCCTCTATGCAACTCAGAGGACAGCAGCTGGGCACCATCTGGAGAGACAACCTTTTGTTTTAAGATGCCCTAGGTGCCTGGAACCAGTGCAACCTTGGATCATGAAGCATGATAAAAAGCCAAGGAAAGCCCCTGTAGTTAGCAGAAGATCCAAGCACTCTTAAACTGGAGGGTAAATGTGGAAGAAGCTCAGCCCAGGCTGGGGTACATAGCAAATGAGATCTCCATCCTCAGCAGCTGGGAGTAAATTTCCTCAGTCAACGCTAACCATGCATTTGGTATCTCTAAAAATGAGATGGACAGGTGAATTAAACTCCATAGCCACCTGCCTACTGTTCATTGCTGCAGCATTCAAGAATTCTCAAGTTCCAGGCGTATATTAGATATCCATAGCTGGATTTCTCCAGGAGGATGATTGTCTTAATTAGTGTTCTATTGCTGTGAAGAGCTACCATAACCAAGACAACTTACAAAGGAAGACATTTATTTGGGGCTTACCTACAGTTTCAGAGACCTCATTCATTTTCATCATGGCAGGGAATGTGGTAGAAGGCAGATGGGCAGATTGCTGGAAAGATTTACATCTGATCAAGTTTCAGGCACAGAGAGTGGGACTGGGCCTGGGGTAGGATTTTGAAATCCAAACGCCCATCCCTGGTGAGTACCTCCTCCAGCAAGGCTGTGCCTCCTAGTCCTTCTCAGACAGTTCCACTCACTGGTGACTAAGTATTCAAGCATATGAGTGTATGGAGGCCAAATTCGAATTCAAATCAGCACAATTGTTAATGTTCTAGAGGTCCTGAAGTAGAAAGACAATAGAATAAAAACAGAAATTACAGAAACTACACAAATACATGGAGATTAAATTGTATATTCTTAAATGACTGGGAAACCACAGATGAAATCAGGGAGGAACATTTCGAAAATCACTTGCATCAAATAACAATAAAAGTACAACTTCCCAGAACCTTTTTTTTGTAAGAGAAAACTTTATAGGGGTGACTGCATTAAAATGACAGAAATATCTCAAACAACCACATAATGCACCAAAAAGTTCTATAAAAATTAACAATCTAAAGCCTAAAATGATAGATGACTAGAAATAATAAAAGGGCAAAAATTAATAAAGTAGAAAGTGAAAGAATATAAAATCAGTTATAGGATTACTCCTTCAAAAAATGAGAAACTTGAAAACCCTTAATCAATCTACCAAAATAAATATGGATGACACCAAATTAATAAAATTAATGATGAAATATGCTATTATTTCTGTTAAAGCCAGAAAATTATTAGGGACTATTTGGATATGGATTATTGCAAAATACTAGACAATCTAGAAAAAAGGGAAAAAAATCTTAGACATGGAAACCTTTGCAAATTTAAGTCAAAAGGTAAAAGAACATAAAGGATTCCACGATTATCAGTGAGACTGAAACAGTGATGAACAAAATAAATAAAATAGGAAGGGAAACATCACTGCAAATTCCTTAATGAAGCAAGTATTACCTTGATTCCAAATTCTAAAAACAAACATCTCAATAAGGAGAGTGCCCTATTTTTCAGTCACACTGTATTTTGTTAGTTCATCCATGTGAACTGATTTCTAAAAATTTTCAACATCACAAACCATTATGGAAATACAAATTAAAGCCACAGTGAGATATAACCTCATGTCTGTTATGTCTTTTTTAATGATAAACAATAACAAATGTTAGTAAGGATTTTTTAAAAAAGGGAACTATTGTTGAATACTGGCAGAACTATAAATTAGTATAAGTATAACAGATAATGTCCTGAAGGGTCCTCATAAGAAAAAAAATGACTCAGAGATGGCAGAGTGATTGATAGTGAGCACACTGCTCTTCCATAGAACCGGAGCTCAATTTTCAGTACCCAGGTCAGGCAGCTCACAACTACATATAACTCCAACTCTAGAGGATCTGACCCCTCTGGCTTTTGGCAAGTGCATTGCTCGTGTGTGCATGCTGCTACACAGACACACTCATACACACTTAATTAAAAAGAAACTTTTTCTAAAACTAGAAAGAGTAGTCTTGTGTTATGTAGCAGTCATGTGAGCATTCAAAAGAAACGGAGTTTTCTGATTGGCTATCTGGCCTCTCACTTTCAATTCAGTGTTCAAAATACTCAGGACATAGAGTTAGAACGGCCATCAACATTAAAAATATTCATTAGCACAAATTAACTGATTATTTGATTATTTCAGCTAGATAAAGTTAAAACGTACTCCTAAAATATTCATAATTCAGATATTCTACCTCAAGAGCATAACCATAATTTTTATTGGGTATCAATAATATATATTGAAATAATTATTTTACTTGATTGCACTCTAGAAAATGTAGAAATTTCATCCAAGTTATTGATAAGGTAAGCAAAAACAGAAATCTGACACATGAGTTTGAGAACAGGAACTTCATCTGACAGTTCTACACTGTGCCTTCTCCAGGAAGAGTGGAGAACAGCTGCTGCTATTATCACTACTAATTGTCACACACTCCACCTATTAGCTGGATTGGGCATGAGGAAAGTCTCAGTGATAAATCAAAAGTTCATTGCCTTGGTAGTAACAACAAGCAGAGACAGCTCCAAGGGACAAATAAACACAACATCACCAGGAGCTATAGGACAAGAACTCATGTACAAATGTCTCTGACTCATCCCTCAACATCACCAGGAGCTATAGGACAAGAACTCATGTACAAATGTCTCTGACTCATCCCTTCTCAATAATGAATTCTGAGGGACTGTGTAGAGAACACATCACTGTACAGAGCTGGTGTTTTTAGAGAATGCCTTGATTGTCTTCATAAAACAGACTTCAGTTAGTCCAATAACTTGCCCCCAATTACACACCTTCATTTTAGTGGTGCTGCTTGATGGGGCTGGATGACAACTACGTCTGCATAACCATTACTGAATATGAAATATTTTCATCACCCTAAAAAGTTTCTTCCTGTCCCTTGCAGCCCATTTCTGCTTTTCCTTCTCTTCCAGGTCTGTCTCAGGGAATCATTTGATGTGGCTTTTGTCCTGCCATTATTGATTAGGTTTTCTCTTTCTGGAATTCCCCACTAACAAATCAAACAGTATGAGTTATAAATGTCATAAGTTCTGGCCCACCCTTTTTTTTTAATTCATCCATGCTATTTTATATATTTCTTTGTTCCTTTTATTACTTACAATTAGTATTTATTGTCACAGAAAAAGTATGAATAAGATTGCAGGGTCGCATAAGAAAGATTTAGAATGTGTTAACATTTTTCAAAATAAAAAAATTTGAAACCACTGGTAGGAAAAGTGGTGGGGCATTTATACCCAAGGAGTGAGAAGGATGCAAGTGTTGTACACTGATTGATTTCTTCACTGTTTCCCCTTCTTTCTGCTTTCATTTTTACTGGTCAATTTCTCAGTCTCCAGAAACGATAAAAGCCTATATCTTTGTGCATGACAATGATATACAGGATATTTGCAGTGTCTGTGTGCTATTTTTGTTCTTTATAGTGTAAGCAAACCTATCAGATACACAGAGAAAAGGACATGAGAGGGGAAATGGTACTAGATTTGGAGAGGAGAGGGATCAGTAGGGATGAGAGAAGTACAGAAGAGGTCAGCAAGGGGTGAGTTTGATCAAATACATCACACACACACACACACACACATCAAAACACTACAAGAACTATTCTGTATGTATGTATACATATATACATATATATATATACATATATATACCTAATTTTCATTATCTATTCATTGGTTGATGGACGATGAGGCTGATTCCAGTCCTTTGCTATAGTGAATAAAGCATCCTTAAGCATAAAGATCAAATATCTCTATAGTACGGTATAGTGTTCTCTTGCTAGATGATCAGGAGTGACATACCTTGGTCATAAGTAGTGCTAGTTTTAATTTTTTGAGAACTATTTAAACTTATTTCCAGAATGACCACGTTAATTTGCCTCCTATAACCAGTAAATAAATGTTCCTTTCTCTCCTTAGTCCCTACAACATTTGTTATCAGATATGATGATAAAAGTCATTCTGACTGGGATGAGGTAGTGTTCAACATGGCTTTAATATATCTTCCCATGGTGCCTAGGGATATTGGACACCTGGCTACTTATATCTAAAGAAAAATGAAGGTAAAAAATGCATGAAAATGGACGGATGCACGATATTAAAATGCATGATATTAAGTGAGGTCATACTCAGAAAGAAAGAAACTATATGTTCTCTCTCATATGCCAAATCTATACAATAATATATGTATATGTAAATTTTGGATATGTGGGTAACAATAACATGGGAAAAAGAACAAGGAACACTAAATATATGTGGGTGAGAAAGGACTGAATGCAGGTGTTGAACATGAGTTATAAAAGAGTCTATGTAGCTAATAGTCTTTCTACTTCTATTTCTGTCTCTTTTTTGATTGGTTGGTTTTGGTGGTGGCAGATACGTGCATAAAATATATTCAATACTGAAAGTGTAAAATGTACTGTGAAACTTCACAGCTTCCATTTCAAATGCCAATTCTTACAGTTTAACTTCATTAAACTGCATAGACATTGGGTATGATTAATTTTGGTCTGTGATGCTTTTATTTATTCAAAAGTTTTTTTATAAGCAACTCTAATTTTAAAACTAAAAAAAGGAAACCCATTACTGTAAAGAATTAATAAATGCTAAATAATATTTTTAAATGTAAGTTGATTCTCATCCACAAAGTCCTAACAGGCTAAGAAATCCTACAGTTTAGTATGTGTGACCTTCTCTATAGAGGATGATGGCTTTCTGAGTCAGCAGGAGCTAAGAGAGCGAGAGCCTGGGAGGTGACAGAGGATAGAATTGCAGGAGGCACAATATGTCCTTTGGAACCTAGCTCAAAAACTCCAGCTGCAGGAAAGTGCATAAAACTTGAATCTATGCTAGGTATTAGATGTTCCATATAAAATAAAATGAAAATTTGTAGGATAAAGACCTTATAGGAAAAATACTCTTATTAGTAAGAGATACCTTCTGATGTATTCACAAAATAAATGTGTCTGGGAATTATAATACCAGAAGAAAAGTGGGGGAGGTGTCAATTCTACAGGATTGGCAAATATGTCTATAAATACTGAAATTTGGTGACTGATTCCAGGTGCTTTTTTTCTGTCTACTTTTGTGTATTTATTTGAATAATATAGAACACAAATTTTAAAGTGACATTTTATAATAGTCACATTTACAGAGCACAGTGTACTGTTAATGTCTTAAGTGCTCTGACGCCGCATCCTGGTTGTGGAGCTATTGATAACTGACAGCTGCTAGGACAAGGAGAGTCAGTTTTCTTTAAGTGTTGCCACTGATTGATCCTCCAGACTCTAGTAGAAGACCACACATGGGTGACTATATGGAAAACACAATTTAGACTTGATGAGTGGAGGGGACACAAGTCAGGTTGGGTAAAGAAGACAGGATGGATCAGGGAGGACTTGGGGAAGTGGACAAATATATTCAAAACTCATTGTATGAAAGTCTTAAAGAAATAATAATATTTTTTTAAAGACTGAGAATTAGGGACCTCTGCCCTTGACTTTGGCCCAGTCAGGACCACCTGAGATGGTAACCCTAAGAAAATCTGAAATCATACCCTCATGATATGCATTCTGGTTCCACTTGGCAGCCCATATAATGAAATGTCTCTCTGTACTTAGCTCCTTCACAGTCAAAAATTTTAAAGAAATCACAATCTACATAACCCAGACTCTCTGTGAATTTTCCATTTTTACGTGGCTTATTTTTCTTTATTTTTTAATCTATAACTATCTGTACTCTGTCTCTTTAAAGACTTTACCCCTTTTTTTAACATTAACTTTATTTTCTATATTCTTTTTCTTCTCTCTCCCAAGCCTACGAATACTCATCCAACATTGTGACCCATAGAAATCTTTTATGTCTGAATCTGTCCTATTGTGAATCTGTAATTTTTACTATCCAGGAGCATTTCTTAAAATGTTAAGCATTTCTTAAAAACTTAAATTGTACCATGTAGGGGTAGTACAGTACTGCCTGTTTACTGCCAGGCTAAACCTTAACTGTGCTGTTGTTATGGTAATTACGATCATTCCTGACTGAGGTCAGCACAGTTCAGCATGGTGGAGCAGAGCTGGAGGCTTGTGGCTGAATCAGTCATGCCTCTGAGCTGCAGAGCAGGGCTGCTCTGGATGTTGGCTCCACCTCTCTCCAATTTGCTCTCCTACCTTCTTAAGCCTGATCCCAAAGTCTGCCCAGGTGGGGAGCACAGGCATGATCTCAGAGTACTTTTTTTTCGATTCCGAGCGAGAACACAAACACCCAGGCCCACAAACGCACCATAGCTGGAGTTTGCACCAGTGACAGGGCCCAGAAAGCTGCGTTATAAAACTGCCCACAGCTTTTTTTTTTTTTTTTTTTTTTTTTTTTTTTTTTTTTTTTTTTTTTTTAAGGCTGCCAAGTCAGGAAATTTTCTCTGTGGCAAGCCACCCACAAACAGCAAAAAACTGCGTTAAGTTCTCTCAGGTTTTATATGGATCCAGTTTAACACGTTGGTGCACCACTCTGTTGAAGGAGTGCGGTGGGCTGTGTCCCACCACCCGGCTAGCTTTACCAGAAATAATTACATGGAAACTGTATTCTTTAAATACTGCTTGGCCCATTAGCTCTAGCCTCTTACTGGCTAATTCTCACATCTTGGTTAACCCCTATTCTAATGAGTGTAGCACCACAAGGTGTGGCTTACCAAGAACCATCTTAACCTGCGTCTGTGTCGGATGGGAGAATCATGGCGACTGCCTGACTCGGCTTCTTTCTCCCAGCATTCTGTTCTGTTTACTCTGCCTACCTAATTTTCTATCCTATTATAGGGTCAAGGCAGTTTCTTTATTAACCAATGAAATCAACACAAAACAGAAGACTCTCCCACATCAACTTCCCACTTTTTCTTCTGTCAGATTCAGTGTGGTCAGATATATATTGAGCTCTTTAATTCATCTGGACTTGAGTTTTGTGCATGGTGATACATACCTATTCTCTTTGGATGGATACCTTGCTCAGCCTATATGTAGTAGCAAGGGCTTTGGACCTTCCCCAAAGCAGTGTCTTACCCTCTCTGAGAAGTGAATGGGGGTGAGGTGGGGGAGTAGGTGAAGAGAATGGGAGGAAGGGAGGGAGTGGGAACTTGAATTGGTATATAAAATGAAAAAAGATAGTTTGTTTTCTTAAAAAAAATAAAAATAATACCTACTTTGGCTTCCCTTGATGCTTATAGATTTAATATATAAGCCAAATAAACAACTTTCTTCCCTGAAGTTGGTTTGACCATGCTGTCTATCACAGAAAAGAATCTAGTTGCTAGATCTATTTAGATGCTTGAGAAAGAAACAAATGTACCTCCTTTATAGGCAATGCTAAGTCCTTTAGCCAGGTAGCACATAGTATCCCATTGTCCCTAGATTGGGTTCTTGTCAGTGTTAAATAGGTCCATTAGAATATTGCAAAATAGCCTTATACAAATCTCCTCTTGTTTTGTTTCTTTTGGAAACAACATTATTTAATACAATTTCTCCCTTCCCTTTTCTCTCTCCAGACACTCCCATATATCTACCCTCACTCTCCTTCAAATTCATGGCCTCTCTTTTCATTAATTGGCATTGTATACATAGATGAATTTGTATATACATATACACTGTTAACAATAACTTGTCCTGTTCAGCCTATATATTGTTACCTGTATGTACATTTTCACAGCTGACTGTTTGGTACCATACAACCAATTAGTGTGATCGTCCCTAAATAGTGTCACCTCTCCCATTCCCAGCTTTAAGCATTTGCATATATTCTTTGTGTAGGGTTGAGGTCTCCTGGACTTTTCCCCAGCCAGTTTGGCATGTTGGTTAGTGTCAGTCTTGATCAGCTCGCATTTAGGTGGTCATGTGAGACTTTATGGGTTTAAGTTCTAATTGTTACCAGAAAACTATCTGAACCTCTATCTCATCAAGGAAACTTCTATTCACAACAAATCACCTTTCTTGATAATTAGCTGTAAACCTCTTACCAAAGCTTCTAGAATTTCTCATTATCAAGTTAAACTGTGATGCACCTGTCATGTACTCTGGCTTATAGATTACATAGAGTTTATAGAATGGACAGTGTAAAAAGGGAGTTTCAAATCGTTGACTCTTACCAGTGTTCAAATATTATCCCCCTCTGGTCACAATCAGTTTCTCTAACGCTATTTTCATTATGAAATCATGCTTCTAAGTACATTTTCTGTAATTCATTCATGAATATTATGAAGCTTATCAATACTTGAATTGTCCTGTTTCAGTCACAGGGGTTCCATGAATGTTGCCTTGGAGTCTTCCTGACATGATCTTATTATTCTGTGATGACTTCCTAACTGTCTAGTGAGACAAAATGTTCCCAGCTCAAATTGTACATTTTCAGGCACAGACCTATAATCAGCCATTTCCCCAAGAAGCCTTGGCTCCTTTTCGTGATGAATGATATATAATGACTACAATTTGGGTGTTATAGGTTTCCGCTGCTACTGAACTGCCCATTGTTTCTAAGCCTTCTTGTAGATAGAGATAGAAAATATGCATTTATAAATTACAGGGTTTTTGCCTAACCTCATCAATCACACATCTGTTTCAACTTTGTCCTACACAGGAAATGCAGGTTCTCAAAGACAGTACTACAATCAATTATTTTTTTTTGTCAAATCAGTCACAAAACAGTTACACAGAAGTCCTCAATTAACAACAGCACAACTAGGAAAAATTACAATTACTGACTGTAGGTGAGAATTTGTCTTCAGTTCTTTTGTCCCCGAGGTATACACTATTAGAGATATGCAGTAAAAATGCTGGGGCACAAAGCACTGGGAATGGCATTTTATGCTACTATCTTATTATATGTGCCTGCCACCTTTGCTGTCAGCAAACTCCGAGCTCATTATGAGAAATAAGAGAGCTGAATGTCCGTGATTTCTCAGGCACAATCACAAAGGGGAAAAATATGAGTATCTGTGTTTTAAATGAGCACCAACAATGAGGCTAGCTAATGGTGCTGGAAGTTCTCCACCAGCTGCAAACCTGCAGTCCAGCTCCAGGTGAGTCCAACCCCTTCATGGACCAGCACACTTAATCATCATTGTCCTTCACTAAACTACATCACATGGAGAACATAGATATAGGGTAAAATTCCTACACTTATTTTTACTGAGATCCTTATTCCTACATTTCTTTATGTGTGCATGGAGTATAGTCAGGGGTGTCTTGCCATGGCAGGTGGGTGGAGGTCAAAGAATTTACAGAAGTTAGATGTCAGTTTTCTCTTTCCACCATGTGGGTATGGAGCTCAGGAAATCAGGCTTATGGCCAAATGCTTTTAACCCCTCAGTCACCTCACTGGCCCCATCTCTTCATTCTTTTGAGAATTTTATGCATAATTACTGTATATACATCATCTCTATCTCTCTCTCTCTCTCTCCCCTCTTCAGCTCCTCCTAGGTAATGCTATTCTCTCTTAAATTCATGACCACTTCTTCGTTAGTTGATATACGTGTGTGTGTGTGCGCGCACGTGTGTGTTTTTGTATGCTGAGTCCATTTGGTCTTTATATGAAATACTAATATAGTTGAAGATCTTTTTTCAGTAAATTAACATTAAAAACAGGAGCATTTCTTTGGGAGAAGGAGTGAATTCTGGAGGCAACAAATAAGAATATTTGTTCTTCTTAAGGAATCATATCCATTTTTATTTTGCTGTAAAAAAATTCCTGAGGCTGCTGTCCCATTAAACATTTGGCTCATGAACCTGGTGACTGGAGGTCCAAATCCTACAGCACTAGCATGTTGTAAGGAGGCTTCTAGTGTGTTCCCAGCTGCCTTCTGCTTGTTTGTTTTCCAGCTTCCCAGACTCCCAAAATAACCACATAGAAATGGTATCAATTAAATTACTGATTGGCCCATTAACTCTAACTTCTATTGGCTAACTTTTACATTTTAATTTAACCCATCTCCATTAATCTGTGCATCACCATGAGGTCATGACCTACCAACAAAGTTTCAGTGCATCTGTCTCCCAGCAGAAGTTTCATGGCTTCTCTATTAACTCCTCCTTCTTTCTCCCAGCAGTCAGTTTAGTTTTCCCTGCATACTTCTATTCCCTGTACAGGCCCAAGACAGTTTCTTTATTAACCAATGGTATTCACAGCATACAAAGAGGAATCCCACATTACTAGCATCCTGGCAAGGCTCACTAGAGCCATTACAACATGGTAGGAAAATAGAAAGGAAGCCATCTACATGCAACAGGGGGCAGTACAAAAGATGACCTTGCTTTACAGCAACTCACTCTGGCAAGAGCCACACCCAGAGAGAAGCATTAATTCATGTCAAGGGTTTTGCTCCCATGACCTAATAACCATGCACTAGATCTTTTAAGTTTCACCACCTCAGAATAGTCATCCTGGAGACTAAACTTGCAGCGATAGATGAATCTCTGGGGATGTTTAAGTCTTATTCAAAGTGTAGCACTAGAGGATGAGGGTCCACCTCTTGTCTCTGGCCAAGTGGAAGTGGGTGTAGTTACTAAGCTAAAATTCCTGTGAGTCGCCCTTTCTCATTGTAGTCTAGAAACATACTCTTTGGCCTTGTGGAGGGAGATTTGTCTTTCTGGTACCTGAGAGCCGCAGGTCTGGGAAGGACATGGGAAAAACTGGATTGGTAGCAAGGTGCAGCAAAAAAAAAAAAAAAAAAAAAAAAAAATGTCTGGAGGCATAGAAAGGGCTTACGCAGAAGCCCTTGGGACAACATATAGTGACAAGGAGCAAGCAGAGAGAAGGGTGCACTGGGCCGATTCCCTTTTCTGTGTTCTTCCCCATCCACTCGGTTTGACAAAGGACTGACTGTGCACTTAGAACAATGCAGCAACAGTGGGAACAGGAGTGACTAAGTACGGAGTCTAAAGTCCCAGCTCCCTAGTGTAGACACTAGCTGAGGCAGCCCTCGACTGCTGTCCTGTCTTTAGGTCAAATTCTGGCTCTGCATCTGCATCTTGAGTATGGGGCAATTTTAACTTTAGTTCAGTATTTCACTTAAGTGGTACACCTGAAGAGCTCTAAGGTCTTACTCGAGTTCCTAAATGAAAAACTGCAAAAGGATGTCTAGATTTGTCCAAGTCATTACATCTTAGATGCCAGACCTCAGAAAGCCCGAAAGCCAGCACCATTTCTGCCCCAGGAGCTTTCTGCTTATTGCTCTGCAAAGCTATGGCACTCAGGCTGGGACTTTTTTACCACAGTGACTCTTTATTTGCTGCCTGAATACAATAGACCATGATCAGTGTCAAGTGCCCAACCCTCCAGAAAGATCATGTCCTGCCCAGCACAAACATGGGAAGTGGTCTCTGGAAGTGGTCTTCCCGGGGGAAGATTTCTGAGCCTTATTTTAGTGTCAAGAGAGCTGGAGTCTTAAAAAAGAACACCCTTTCCTTTCTCCTCTCAGAGAATCAGCCAGGAGAATCTTAATCCTTTGGAAAGTGGAAGTTTACTTCCAAACAGTCAATTAAAATGCCATAAGCTCTATTCTATTTGGGGAATTCATTAGTGTTGCTTAGAAGAAATTAGAATGAATGTTCAAGAGATTCCTTTAGACTTGCAAGAATTTGAAGACAGTGTAAGCATCAATGGGAAGATTATATTAGTGAGTGAACATGTTGAATACATTTACATTTTATGAATGGGAAGTGTTTCTTGAAATTACCACCAATTTAGAAATACTAAGGGAGATAAGTGAGAGCCAACCCTCTGCAAAGGCAGAGGAACTAACCAGGGGCAGAGGGACTCTCCTCGTTGCCTTGGAGGCCATTTCTTTCCTATTTCCCTAGCCATGCAGGAGTCAGCTGTGTGTGCTTCTGACCCACATAGGCAAGCTGGGCCAGGCTGGTAATATGCAAGACTGTCAGCTAGTAAATAGAAAGACCTTTGTGTTCAAGCTTGGTGCTAAGAAAGAAAAAGTATGATTGTAAATAATAGAATTATAAATAATAGAAGCCAATGTGCTCAGCCACCTTCTCCATCCTAGAAAAAAAAATCTGAACCCTGGGTGTCCTACCAACAAACTCTGCACACACTTGCTTTGTCTCTCTTTATTGGTGTTACTGTTGTCTTGTTGACCCTCGTACAGAGAGACACATTGGAGATTCACCTACCCCCCATGTCTTCTCTACTCTAAGTGTGATCATTACGCTGTGGATTCTCTATGCACATTCAGCCCCTCAGTCCTTAGCTTTCCATCCCAGATCACATTGTCCCTTGGTGGCCAGCCACTCTCCTTATCACAGTCTATTCTGTTATCAAGGACTTCTTTGCTCCTAAAATGAAGTTACATAACTTATTTCAACCATAACCAGAAATCCATTTTCTCATGTAATTTGACTGTAGTAATTCTTATCCTCATCAAAGCGTCTAGTAGTGGACTTTTTCATTTGTTTAGGATCATCTAATATTTCTTTTCTTCACTAAATTCATGCTCAGCACTGTAATTTAATTAAGATCAATTTCACTGCTCCACTCTCAGACTATTGTAATTACCATGCCAAACTTCCAGTCCCGGCAAGCTGAAAACGTGCTGTTTTCATGCGTGCATGGCATTTAGCTTTGTGTTCTGCCAGGAGTTCTAAAGGGACCAGAAATGACCCTGATCATGTGTTCTGTGCAAGCACTCTAATATACATTAGCTCCCACTTCCACAGTCTCCATGCCTAGACCAGTATTCCCTAATGTATCACCAGTAGGCTCTTCTTCCAGCATTAACTTACCATATTGCTTCAAAACCCTTTGAAATACAAAATTTGCTAATCAAGAATTCCTTCAGTATATCAAAAGGGGAAATGTTCTGCTCCTGTGGGCCCCCTTGGGTATAATCCACTTCAGGTAAGTCACTCTCTCCTTATACTTGGGAGGGGATCCTGTATTTGAATATTTCCCAGCAAGCTTTGTTTCTTCTTCCATGACTGTGCGCCAGAAGCAAGGAGCTATTCTCATACCTTCATCCATCTCATTTGCTCTGTTCAGCTGCACCTCTGGTCTTTTCTTTCTTTTTTTCATGTTCCTTGGCTTGGTCTTTTCTTCCTGTTGCTCAAGAAATCTCTTCTCCACACCCTTCACTGCCTATTCATAACAGGAGCCGAGTTTCACTTTTCTGAACAGCCTTGACTCAGTCTTCTGACTTGCCTCTGCTCTCTCCGTGTTGAGTAGCACATTGGGATGAACACATCTCAGGCCAGGGCAAAGCCTCCAGCAATGTTGTGTCTCACTGTGCACACTTCCAAGACGTAGTACTCAAGGCATGTGATGGCATATGCTTGGTGTTTTAACATGTTGTTGTCTTGGAGTTTCTGAGTTTCCTGGACATTATAAGCAGTTGAGTCTCAATCCTTGTCTTGTTCTGCATGAGGCTTGAAGCTCAACTCTTGAAATAAAAATTCAACCTTCTCTGCAGCAGACAGATACCGCAGAGAGCAGTAGAGATGGGCCAAAACTCAAACCATTCTTTAATACAGTCTTGTTTGAAATCTACCTTTAGGTACTCAAAGTACACCGGTTGAATCCCATGAGCAATGGCCTGGATGAAGTCAGCATCCAGAGCCTTCTAAAGGTAGCAGAAATCATCTGATGATCAGCTTCATGTCTCACTAATGACAAGAGATATCAAATACACAGGTCTGTTGTCCAGGAACAGTTTCTACCAGTGACATGGCTTTGCACAGGGAAACCCAAATCCTCTGCTTTCAGCTGTCAATCCAGTCAGGCGAGGTAGTGTCTTACCAGGAAAGATTCAGCATGTCTGACCTGGAGGCTGGCTCCATCGTGTCTGCCCTCACTTCCCTTCTTCCCAGCATTCTATTCTGTCTACTCCACCCATCTATGTTCTGACCTATCAGGCCAAGCAGTTTCTTTATTAATTAACCAATGAAAGCAACAGATAGACATATGACCTTCCCACATCACACTTGTCCTCCCCTGATGATACTATCTTAGCCCCATGCCCTTGTACCTTGATGCCTCAGCCCCTGATAGGACCTTCCTCTTCCTCTTCCTTTTAATTCCTTTCACTCTATCTCAGCTTTGTACCCAAAGTCTTCGACTCCAAAGTTGAGGTTACAACGGCTGTCACCATCTTGTGCTTCAAATCTTGATAGTGTCTTTGATTGTATAAAAAAAATCATTTTGATAAAGTCCAATTTATTTCTATTTTATTTATTATGCTTTTCTGTCATATCCAAGAAATCATTTACAATGTCCAGGGTCATGAAGACAATTCTATGAACTTTTTCTAAGAAATTATATATTGAACACTTATGTTTAGGTCTTGGATCCATTTTTAGTTAAGTTTTGTAAATGATACAATAGGTTGGCCCACTTTTATTCTTTTGCATGTGGCTATCCAGTTTCTCGTCATCTTTTTGTTGAAAACAATCATATCTCCATGGAAGAGTTTTGGAACCACAGTAATCAAGAACTGACTTTAGTTGATATCTTGGTTAAGATTCTCTTGCAATGACAAGGACAAGAGACATAAAGCAACTAGGGAGAGCAAATGGTTTTTCAGCTAACATGTCCCATAACACAGTCCATCACAGAGGGAACCAAGGCTGTAACTAAAGCAGTGCAGAAACCTGGAGATGGGAACTAAAGCAGAGACCACGGGGGGAAAAAAAACAATTTCTTGTTTGTTCAGCTTTCTTTCTTATACAACTTAAGACTGCCTGTTCAAATTCAAGATATTTTTCTGTTTTAGTGTTCCAAAAGCTCTATGGGCATGTGTCCCTACACATGACTCAATGTATTGTTTAATTCACAGAGTGATTTTTTATTTCACTCAGGAAATTTGAGTCTTTCAAATTGAAAGGTACATATTCAAGTTAGAGCTTTATTCTTTATGGTCATTATGAGTAAAACTCTTGTGTATTTGTGAAGTTCTTTATCTAAATATAAGTTTTAAACCACTCGAGTAACCATCAAGAATATGTGTGGTAGGAGTGTTTTAAGTGTCTTCTTTTCCTTTCTTTCTTTTTTAAAAAAGTGTCTTATAAAGTGTCTGCACCATTTCACAGCATTTTTTCCCAGCAGCAATGAGTGTTTCTCATACTGCTCCACATCCTCACAGTAATTGATGCTGTCAACATGTTAGATTTTAGATAACGGATTTTGTCTTGGTCCATCTTGTGATAGTGTAATAAAACACCCATGACTAAGCAACTTGTGAATAATAGAATGTATTGCTGACAGTTAAGAAGCTGAGAAGCCCCAGATCAAGTGCTCATGGGATGACTTGTATTGCAAGGGCTGTTCTGTGTGTCCACGAATGGTCCTTGCTGTTTCAGCCTCTGAAATCTGAATGGGGCATGCTCAGTCTTTATTCAATAGGAGGCAGAAAGTTAAGAAATAACACTGCAAAGCCACTTTCACAAGAACTTTAGTCCTGTTTATGGGGGAGAATTCCTTAGGACTGGATTCACCTCTTAAAGTCGCCACCTATTAATATTATCACACCAGCCCTTGTACTTCAACACCTGACCTTTGGAAGGGACACATTCAAGCCATAGCCTGGGTCCTAGTACATCATTGCTGCTTTAATTTAACTTCTGATGTTGAGAAACTTTTAACACGCTTATTTTTCATCTGGGCATTTCCTTTGGAGACGTCTGCTCAGATTATTGACCCATCTTATAACTGGATTCTCTGTTTGCTTACAGTTTCAAATATTCTTTGAATAATTTGATGCCTGTCCTTTATAAAGCATGTGCTTCATGGGCTTTTTTCTGGGCTTATTTTGTGTGCTTTTTAAACAACCAATACACCATGCTTCATGATGAAGTGTCTATTTCAATATTTTGCTCACTTTCACCTGGTTCTTTGTCTTTTTATTATTGAGTTATCAAAATTTTTTTTCAAAATATCAAGTACTTCAGTAGGTTTATGTTCTGTGACTGTTTTCTCTTTTTGTTGTCATTTATTATATAGTTTCTTAATAGTTTCCTTAGTACGTATATTTCGTGTTTCTCTTTATTCTTCTCTCAGACAATATATCCTGACCAGACCCTCCCTTCCCTCCAGTCTTCCCAGTTCCATACCACTTCCCTTTCCCCCAGATCCATCTGTTTCCCTTCAGAAAAGAGCAGGTCTCCCAATCTTAGCAACTGAATAACAAGACGCAACAAGACTAGGCTCAAAACTTCCTATCAAGGCTAGATGAACCATTAAAGGCTATGCTTACCACCAAAAATATATTTAAATTTTAATCAAGTCAAATTTATCATTTTAATAGGGTCATAAATTGTTCAGTGATGTACACATGTAAGTACATCAGGAAATAAGCATGTGCAAAGAGCATAGAACATACGTGTATAACCTACTATACACCTGGATTATATGCTATGTGTTTATGCTTGTATGTATGTGAGTGTGTATGCACATATATACATACATATATGCAGTGTATATGCAATAGTCTATTGATCTTAGGGACACCGTGAGGGAAACAACACAAAATTAAAACAATCACAAAATAGTACAAACAAGAAACTTTGTAAACATTAGGTGTGTAAGCATACTGTTCTCCAGCAACTTGATTTTAGAACATGGAAATGATATACTTTCAAATAGAGTAGTAAGTATTATACAGTACATACATATATAGCCAACAACATAGTCATTTATCATTAAAATTATGTAACATGCATATCTTCATGTGCTCCATTTATGCAGTTCGCAGCACAGTAGGTTTACTTACAAAGACAATATTACAGAGACATAAATAATGTACATATTAAGATGTTACAGTGGCCATCTACCTAGATGATGAATATCTTTCTTCTCCATTTTAATCCTATGGAACCGATGTAAGAAACCTCATGAACTTGACTTCCTGCTTCTTACTTAAAGGTGTACATGACCATCCTGTGTATAAGCAGAGCAGCTGTGATGACCCACAGGAGAGTGTTTTGAGATCAAGTCTGGGAAGATCCCCCGTAGAGGGAAAATAGCAGCTCATAAGACTGTCCTCGTTAGGGTTATCATTGCTGTGTTGAGACACCGTGATCAAAGCACCTTGGGGAGGAAAAGGTTTATTTGACTTTCTGTGTCCCAATCATTGTTTGTCATTGAAGGAAGTCAGAACAGGAACTCAAACAGTGCAGGAACCTGAGGCAGGACTGAGGCTGAGGCCATGAATGAATGCTATTTACTGGCTTGCTAATCATGGTTTGTTAAGCCTGCTTTCTTATAGAACTCAAGACCATTGGGAGCCCAGGGAAGGCACCACCCACGATGGGCTGGGCTCTTTCCCATCCATCACTAATTAAGAAAATGCCCTACAACTGGATCTTAAGGAAGCATTTTCTCAATTAAAGTTTTTCCCCTTTCAGCTGACTGAAGTATATGTCAAGTTAGCATGGAACAAGCCAGGACACAAGACTCTCAAGGCACCTAAGATCCTTGCAAGGCATCTCCACTCTCTGAGATTCCCCTCACAACTATATAAAAATTAAACAGTTGACTGAGTTTGGAATTTTAATTGTTGACTGAAACACAGTATCATACACACACACATATACACACACACACTGTTTTCTATTTTACCTTGTTTAATTTTAATGCTTAGATTGATGATCTATGATCTCGGTTAGATTAATTTCATGTAATGAAGCAGGTCTGCAGAAAATGAAATCCTAAGAGTCTTATAATTGTACTGGAACTGAGACATGGGTAAAAGGAAGACGGGAGGTGTGACCGAGAGGGATGGCTTCCTGGAAGTAGTGCCAACTGCAATGAAAATGTATGATGGCGTTTCAGAACAAAGTCATAGAGAAAGAAAATAGACTCATGTAGATCGGGGGCTTTGTGAGTTTAGTCAGACAACACGCATATGTGGTGTGGCGGGGTAGAAGGAAGCCAATCGAGAGGGTATTTAAAGGCATAGAATATCAGCCCTTGCCATCATGCTGTCCTTGAAGTTTCCCATGAAAATCTTCTCTCCCAGCCCCACCTTTCTCCAGTTTGACTGTTTTAACTCAGCCTTGGACATTTATCAGGCCCAGGTAGCTTCCTCATTTTCTCATGACTTCATTCCTCCTCCTTCCTGACTCCCCTGAGATGGTGGAGGGTATTGAGACTCCATTTTGTCCCAGAGAAGCTCCAGGCAGGAAAGCCCTCACTGACTGCTGTGGCCAGCACTAACAAGCATCTCACCTGACGCTTCTCAGAATCAGACTGAACCGTAATGTAAGAAACTTAATATATTCTGAGCTGATGCCTCGCCTTCCAAGATTAATCAGCTGGCTAAACAAAACTAAGGTTTTTTTCTTTAGTTTCTGGAAGGACACAGCAGAAATGGAGAATATTCCGTGAGTATAAAAGAATAAAATAAACTCACAAGATTTTGCAGTCTCTTAATTTGCAGAACTTTTTTAAAAGGCACACACAAGGAGAGAAAGTATTCACGCTATATGCCGGCAACAGATTTAGTATTCATTTTAAATGATTTGTATGAAATTCAAGACTTTCCTGTAAATTTTCTCATGATTTATTTCATCAGCTAGCTCTTCACTTGCACTGAATGTATTTATATCCATGCAAATAGATCAGTAGAGAGGCTGCCTTGTGATACGCAGTAGCGTTCCTTTATAAAATTCTAATGATACTTCAAGAGACTTCGCAATGAAGGTCAGACAAAGCAGACAGTAGGAAGGGAGCCATCCAGAGGGACAGGGTTGAGGGATAAGAAGAGGCTGGCAAGGACTGAGGAGAGAAAGGAGCTGGGATTTCCAGAAAACTTTCAGCTTGCCCACATTGAGTGAGCTGCTTTTGCTTGTTTGGCTGCCGTAGATAGCACCAGATATGTTTATGCCAAAGAAGTATTTGCTGGACCTAATTGATCCCAAGGGTTGGAGCAGAAAAGGAAAGGGAGGAAAGGCACAGCCAAGATCCAAACTAAGGAGGGAAAAAGATACCACAGGGGTGGTGTAAGTAAGGAACAGAGAGAGAATAAAAAAAAAAAATTGGAAGAAAAAGTAAACAGAAGAAAGGAGGCACAAAAGGGAAGGAAAGAGAAGACCCGGGTCACATCCTCAGCAGATGATGTCCAAGTTAACACCAGGTGCTCTCAAGACCATCTCATTGGGACATTCTAAGCTCATGTATGACCTTGTAGTTCATAGAGATCTGGAATTCCCATATCTTCCTGTGTCTTGGAGGCACTCTTCCTCTGTAAGACACTCAATCAACTACAGGTGCCACTCAGAGAACCTGTCCACAGTGTCTATCCATCTTACAGTGAGAGATTCAAATAACCACACTAAGTTCTCGCTGAGCTGTTGCCTGGTAGCAAGAAGCAAGCTACAGCTCTGGCCTCCCACCTCTAGCACAGCAGAGAAAACAAGAAAATCTGTTCAGAGTAGACTTCAGACAATAGGGAAGAAGTAAAAGAAAGACAGAAGATCTTCTACTACAGTAGTCTGTAGTGGGAGAAGATGAACAAGGTTGAGCATACGTCATGCAGCTAGCACCATACAGGGGACTTCATGATGTCACCTGACATGCAAAGCTCAAAGAGGTAATTCTTCTTCTACTTCCACAGGCCAAAACAACAACAACGAAAACAAAGCCAAAGAAATCTTGGAATTCTGTGTAATTTTACAAGACCACACTAATAAAGTGAAAAGTAACGTAATTACCTGAACCAAGAGTTGCAGCACAATTAATAAAAACCCAAAGACAGATATTGGGGTTCAATTTGGAGGTCAAAAAAGCAAAACAGCCATCCACTGGCTCTTACCTTTACCTCAGTCTGAAAAATGGCAATCCTGCGTCCAGGAATCTCAGAACGAGGCTGTGTCTGAGAACTGTCTCCTGTATCATATTCCTCTCTAGGGCTGGGATTAGAGGCGTGCACCACTACTGCCTGGTTTCAATGGCAAACAGGTGTGGCTCCTGGGATTAAAGGTGTATGTCACCACTGCCTGATTTTAAGGATGATCAGTGGTGCTGTTTACTCTCTGAACTTCAGGCAAGCTTTATTTATTAAAATACAAATGAAGTATCACTACAAATAGGCGCTAAAGCAGAACCCTGCTCGACTTATCTTTTGTGAACCATTGTCCAGGAAAATGCCTGAAAAAATGACAAGATACTCTGTGTAAAGCTCCAGAATGAGGGTGGCACTGTTTTAAGGAGAAGGAAGCTTAGGTTTGATTCTGGGAAATTAAGGCAATACTGTGGAACTGATGATGTATGATAGGTAGTTCACTCGGGGACACAGAGACCATTATGAGCAGATTTAAGACAAGGGGGAGGGAAAAGAGGTAAAGGGAGAGATTCAAATTTATCTGCAAGCCATGATTTTGTCCAGGTCAGTCTCATTTGTCTCTCCTAAGCACGTGACAGATGACATTTATCAGGCCTGTTCTATGTAGCCCATTTCAAACAGATAAACATGGGATGAATCAGTGGAGCACACATTTATTTAATCGAGGATGACATAGCCTGTTGTAGGTCACTAATAGATTGGATTGCAAATAAGAAATCAAAAGTAATTCAAAAGAGATGGACCAAAGCCAATAAGGCTGACATTTACAGAGATAAATATAGAGTCATTACCCAACTGATATTGTGGAGAGCACAAGGGCTTCAGAACCCAGGCCATTTCCTACGGGTTAAAAGGAACTGATATCTGGACTGCTTGTCAGGAAGTAAATAGGTTTTTAGACAAAGAAGGCAGCATAAAACACTTAGGGAAGAAGGAATGACATGAGCCAAGACCTAGAGGCTCAGAAAGATCAATCTGGGGAAGGAAGGCTGGACTGTTTATTTATTCTACAAGTGTGCACTGCATATCAGTGTGTGACAAGTAAGGGACAGATGCTCGAAACACAGGGCTAATGAGGTCGCTCACACCACAGGGAAAGACTCGTGCTGATTGCTACAAAGGAGAGCGGCAGTTTGAAGATACTCATCATGTAGTTGGGATTTACCTTATATCAACAAATAGAGTTGACAAAGGAGGCTCTACTATGACTTGAGATTGTCCCTAAATGTCTTCTGTCGGAAATTTAAAAATCAAATTCATATAATGACGGTGCTTAGAGGGTGGTCTTTGGGGAGAGGAATTAGAGTCAGAGAAGTCATAAAGGCAGAGCACTCACGATGGATGAGTTGATCATAAGAAGAGAAGAGACCCACTCTGCTGCTGGATTCGTTGCCCTATCTCACCTGTAATAGTCTCCACCATGGGATAACTGAGCAAGGAAGCCCTCGTCATATTCAGCATCACAGCCTAGCCTCTAGAGCATTATAAATTATCCAATCTTAGGTATTCTGTTTCAGCACCATTAAGTGGGCTGAGTGAACCACTTAAGAAACCCCCCGGGCTGCTGGGTGCTCATTTTTAGAATCCAAGAATTCTCTTTATCAGAGAACTTACGGCTCCTGGCCACCCTACACAGGGAAGATGAAAACATGATAAGAGTTTCATCCACAAGAGTGAGCCACTTATCAAAACCCAGAAGACAGTTTTGTTATAGGTGAGGGCCGGCAAAACCAAGGGCTTTGATCAGGTTCACTACCATGACCCTACCACTACCCTGCCAAGCTGTACCTTCACCTCTTTAGATTAGGAAGCAACTATCTCATTGCTTAGTTTAGATTCTCTGTCCAACTTCCATGGGGTCATTAAGAAACCTGGATGAAGCAAATCTGGTATAGCCCAAGCTTGTCCCAGAATGCTCCCTCCTAGAGGCAGTATATCCTACAGACTTTTGTCTTTCTCACACAATTTCTTCCTCTCATGATCTCTAATAAACTGACTTACCAATCGCTTACATCTTTAGCTCTAGTACTCTTCCTGCCTCCAAAATCACTGGCAGGGGTTGAAGCCCTGTGCAATACCCTTACAGGCCAACAGCTCCTAATTACCTACCTCCACTGCAACCAGACTGCCTTTCTATACACTGTGTTGTGGAGTGATGCTGGAAGACAAGGTTCGGAGCTAAAGGGAAAGAAAATCCTTAGGTAACATCACCATTATTGTTGTCCTTGTCATTATTGTTGTCATCATCATCATCAGGTGACGTGCTAAAATACATCACAGATTATACCATTTAAAAAAGCCTTCTTTTTTACGTCTGGCCCATTTATCTCCCGTTCTGGACCTTGCCTATACAACTAGCATTAGTTTGCTATCTTTCTGATTCCCTCAATCTGTCTAAATTCACAGCCGCTCTTTGAAATTCTATACCTCCAGTACCCTGATGCTTTAAAAGAAATTTTGTTCTATCCCTATTATTCTTAGGTTTGGTATTTTTATTGTGTCCCATATTTCCTGAATGTTTTGTGATGAGATTTTGTTGGCTTTGCTGTTTTCTTTGATCAGTGCATTTATTTTCTCTATGGTGTCCCCAGAATTTGAGATTCTTTCTTCTATCTCTTGTATTCTATTGATTATGCTTGTTTCTGACAGAGACAGAGGCCCACATTGGAGCACTGGACTGAAATCCCAAGGTCCAAATCAGGAGCAGAAGGAGAAAGAGCATGAGCAAGGAACTCAGGACCGCGAGGGGTGCACCCACACACTGAGACAATGGGGATGTTCTATCAGGAACTCACCAAGGCCAGCTGGCCTGGGTCTGAAAAAGCATGGGATAAAACCGGACTCACTGAACACAGGGGACAATGAAGACTACTGAGAACTCAAGAACAATGGCAATGGGTTTTGATCCTACTGCACGTACTGGCTTTGTGGGAGCCTAGGCAGTTTGGATGCTCACCTTACTAGACCTGGAAGGAGGTGGGAGGTCCTTGGACTTCCCACAGGGCAGGGAATCCTGACTGCTCTTTGGGCTGATGAGGGAGGGGGAGTTGACTGGGGGAGGGGGAGGGAAATGGGAGGTGGTGGTGGGGAGGAGGCAGAAATCTTTAATAAATAAATAATAAAAAAAAATTTAAAAAAAAGAAATTTTGTCTTCCCTGCCCATGGTCAACTGTTCTTTTACTAATATTCAGCCCAGATGTGACCTCCTGGTAAAGCTGTTTCTAATCCAGAACTTTTGTGTTGCTGGATTCATAGCCACATCAGTTGGATTCTCCGTCACAGCACCTCCCCAGAGGGGGACCACCCCTTGACTTCTTTACACCATAGTACAAGCAATGATGTATGCATTTGCCCAAGGTTGAGCTGGGTAAATGTTGGTCAAATTAGTGAAGACTTTCTTCAAAGACTGAGGGTCTCTTCTCATCCTCTGGTTTCTTTTCCTCTTACATCTATGGCTTATCGTACCTTTTACAAGTCTATCCTATCCAGAATTTCCCAGGAGGGTTTACATACATGGCTTTTCTGGCCTCCCTAGTTCTCATCTTTGACTAGTGCTGCAGAGCTTATCTCCTTACATATTTGTAACTTGTGTCATTTGTAAACAAGCCTGTTCTGTTAGCTCCTCCACAGAGTTTTCTTCATCTGTTCAGATTAGAACTTACTCAGGGCCTGTTGAAAATCAGCCTCTCCAAGAAGGTGCAGAAAGATTGAGTGAATAGGAAGAATTCTGGGTCAGCTAGGTACCACCTACTTTAAACATAAGCAAAAGCAGACAGTCCCTTTCCTTTGTGTAGAATAAAGCTAAAATAAAATAAAAATAAAATAAATGTCTGCCTACACAGCGTTCAAACTTTCTGTACAAATTTTTAATTTAAATCTTTAATTATCTCTATACTTAGGTGTTCTTTCACTCTAAAAGAAAAATCAGCACATGATAAATGTATTTTTTAAATTGTGAGTTTTGAATAATTCATCATTAATGAGGGATGCGGCAAAGGGGGTTAGCAGGGCATGTTAATTTCAATGCAGCTACTTCTGGCTAGAGGTAAGAGCCAAAGGGCAGTAACAAACACATCCCATTAGAGACTGCCTGTGGAAACTACTGGAGAACTGGTCATGTGTGCCATGGCACAGGCTTGCTCAAGGGCAAGGAGCTGGTCAAGGACCATGCTTAGAAGCCTTGCATGTCATAGTACTAGCTTGCTCAATGACAAGGAGTTGTCCAAGGGCCATGCTCAGAAGTCATATGTGTCACGGCCCGGGCTTGCTTAAAGGCCAGGGGCTGGCCAAGGACCATGGTTGCAAGCTGTGTGCATCATGGTGCAGGTTCACTCAAGGGCAAGGAGCTGGCCAAAGAGTTTAGAGTTTGAATCCCTGATTCCTCTCATTGTTACCTTAGAGCTCAGAGGATTTCATATGCTGAAACCAAGTGGTAACTTGATGAATACTGCAACCCACTTTCAGTCTTTAGCTTCCTGTTTAATTCATGGGGATGCTCTGAAAAATATATTCTTCTCTACAACCCCCATTTCCTTTCCTGAGATTAATTCTCAGAGTGTAACACATAGCTGGAAGAGCAAAGCCTTCAGTGCTCCCTAGGTTTGACATTCAGTGGCATGGATGTGGGCCAGAGCAAGCAAGACAAACAGGGACAGTGTCTGTGTGTCTGTGGGATATAGGGAATCCACAGAGACATACATGTCCCTCTCAAACTCATCACTGCCAATGCTGTGCTCAAGTGAGGAGCTAGTTCCCCAGGCAGATGAGGATATATGCACTAAAAGAGACCGAGTCTGCCTGGGATGGAAAGTCACATGCCTGATGCACCTAGTATCTGCAGGACATTGGCCCTCAGGAAATTCACTTACCCAGTGGCAAACAAGCCCTGAAGAGCAGGCTCTATGGCAACCAGCATCCTCCCAGCACTGACTGCTCACCCACGGCTGTCTAGAAGGGCATGGGGCTATTGTGAGATGACGCTGAAGTGGGAAAAGTGCAGTGAAATTTCATTTGTATTTTAATAAATGAAGCTTGCCTGAAGACCTGAATGCCAAACATTCATGCTAGTCAACCATACAGGTCAGGCAGTGGTGACACACACCTTTAGTCCCAGCAGCCACACTAGTTAGCAATAGAGGCCAGGCAGTGATGATGCATGCCTTTAATCCCAGCACTAGAGAGGACTATAAGGCAGGATGAGGCAGGAACTCACTATCTTTTAGTCTGAAGTTTTCATAGAGGTAGGAGCTCTCTAGTGGCTTTGCTACTTTGCTTTTGTGATCCTCAGGATGAACCCCAATATCTCTTCCTGGCTTTTATTATTCATGCATCAGACAAGAGGGAGGGTGGAGTGACAGATATTACTGGCTGCCACCTCCATTCTAAAGGACTGGATTAGAATTAATACTCAGAGCAATCCAGTAAAGTAGACATTGTTATCTTCCTTATGGTATACATGAAGAAACAGAATCTCCAAAAGCTAAGCATTAGCAAGCACTGTGCATATAGTAAGGAGGGATCTGGATTTCATGTTTAGGAAGAACCAGCTCAGGATGAGGACTTTCCTGAAAACCACAAGAGGAAGAAAGAGCAAACAGATCCAGGGCTACGAAGAGTAAAATTTATTGGTGATTTGCTGACAATGCATGGTTCCACTAGACAGAAAAGCCAGGCAAATTCCACAACTTGGATGGAAGTATAACAGGGATCTCGTGCCAACCAGAATATGCTTGGTAAATTATTAATGAAGAGCAAGGCATGTCACTTGGGTTGGGTTCCCGGTGAAGGTCCACATGCCACTCCACTGGTTTGGTTTATTCCTATATGCTAAAAGCCATGCAGGACAGACCATTCATGGTTTCTCTGGAAAATTACAGCAATTATACATGAGTTATCTGCGCTCATGTGAAGCTGAGTTCACACACCGCTTGAGTTCATCACAACTCTGATGATGCAGTTGCCTCCACTCTCACGTCTCTTGCAGAAAACAGCAGCACCGTGGGAGCATGGGCTTTGAGGCCTCTTCTACTCTGATACCTGAAGGGGTTACTCTCAGTATAGACACATGTAAGGGTTTCTGGTCCTTTGGTAATGGATATTATGAGTGTTTCGGTTGTTTCCTCACTCCTTACAGGTCTCTTCCAGTCACATTTATCCAGGACTGCGGTGCAACTTACCAGTCTAGTTTTCTGAGGGAGTTTTTGAGACTTAATGGAGCTTCAGCAACTGAAACCTGACTCTACTAGATCTCTGACTCTGCTATTTGTTCACTTAACACATATTTATTGATCATCTACTAGATTCTGGGCCAAGGAACTGCCGATTAGCACAAACAGCGAGAGATTTCCTGTAGCAAATCTAAATGACATGAAAACATGAATCGAGGCAGGGGAGAGCAAGACCCTGTAATTATCACATTGCTCTGCAATTGTCAGGCATTCTTGTCAGGTCAGCTTGACTGTGTGCATCTGGCAAAAGCTGGGGACATTTAAATGGACTGTCTAGAATAAGTACCAATTAAAACATTAGGGAGCCTCGGTGTTGGCAGCTTACAGCTTTCTGGTTCCCAGGATCAGTATTGAGTTAGGCATTGCTGCCAAAATGCTCCACCAACAGTCTGTCAGGTCATATGTGCATTGGAGACCAGAGAAGGAGGAGCTGCCACTCAGACACAGATCGTTCTAGAAGCCAGTCAATAGGAAGAGTTGTTGGAATGTCAAGGTAAGGATTTCATTTCTCAGTCTCTAAGTGTTTTATTTGGGTGAAGCTAACTATTTTATTAAATGTCTCCAGTATTCTGGTTTTATAGAGCACATGGTAATTTTTCATCATCCCCAAGCCAGTTTATTATTGTGATAGCAACAAGAACGCCAAACCTATGCATTTAAACCACAAAGTCAGCATCATAGTTTAGAAGGACTTCATGCCTTTTCTAGTCCATGTGATCCCTGCATTCCTTGGCTCATAACCCTTCCTCTTTGTCTTCAGTTACCAATTAGGCTTACTTCAGCCTCTTGGGCCATCATCTTCTTCCAGTCCATGTCTCCTCATCTTCCTTTGCACTCCCTGCTCATGTTAGCTCTCCTTATGCTTGGGAATAGTATCTTTGTCAAAGTCCAATTTACCATATAGGGTAATAGTCACAGGTACCCAGGATTGGGAAAAGGATGTCTTGGAGTAGTTTTTGCTTCTCCCAATGGCACCTGTAAACACCAGCTTGGACTTTTGAGGCAGGTGGAATACCTATATCATGCTCATTTCTAGACCGAGGTTCATTTCCTCCTGGGACATCTCCTAGGTGCCTGTCCATGGAGGAGTTAGACAGGCCTCCAAAAGTGCTGACCTGGCAGATTAGCACTCTTTGAAACTGGATACACTTGAGCAGCAGTAGTCACATAAATGGTGATATGAATGAACTGTTCCTTTTCCCCCCTTTTATCTTTTTCCCTGTCATGATCACAAAACTGGTTTTGGAAAGATAGTTTTCCCATCCCCAAATGAGGAAATGATGGTCACCTCCAGAGCCTGACAATTAGCTCAGCAATTAAGAGATGTAAACCAGCTCCTGTACATCTGGTCCTCTCCAGGCTGACTTCTCACTTCTCACACATCCATCGTCCTTTACAGAAAACATATGAAGGCATTTTGTTCTGACCGTGTCTTTTGACTTATACCGCATGTGTGCGAAAATAAAGTGTATTCTTTCCTCCTGTCAATCTGTTTTGTCAGTTTCATCACTGACCCTGTTCTAGATACCAATTAAGGATTTAAATGCATAAAAGTAGTGTTTAGCTTTCTGTGCAAGAGAAAGGAAGGAACATTCATGAATACAGTTTGGTTGCATATTAAAATCAGGACTCAAGGGGCAAAGGAGGTGAGGACCATCTTTTACCATTGCTTGTCACCTGACATGATCTGCTTCCTATCACTACAATTTTATGCTTTTCTAGATTAGAGACTGTAGGAATAAAAGGGGGGTCAAGTACCCCAGGAAACCGATTTCTCCCTGATTTGGAGGCCAAGACTTTCCCAGGGTATTTTCCGTTCCATTTGCATTTGAATCAACAGAAGGACACAGCTATGCAGCAGAGCAAAGGGCTGGGTGACTGCTCCTCCACAGTGGAGGTAAGGAAAAGTGAGTTCAGGACTCAGGAGATTGCTGAGGGCATTTCTTAATGTCACGGTGCTCCATAACTAAGGTTAATTGAAAACCACAATCGTACAGTTAAATCAGGACCACTGGTATCCTGGACCTTTAAGAAACAATGGTACGGGTTACTCCAGCAGAAAAAAAAAAGAAAAAAAAAAAACAGCTAGTCCAGGGAATAGAGAAGAAGTAGTGAGGGAGGGTAGTTAGCACACCAAAAAAGTCCTTATGGCCAGTTAATAGAAATCAAGCCAGTATTTGTAAAGAACATGACTTTCTGTTTATTATAATATGCTTGGACATGTGTATGTCATATTATGTTAAACGGAAAAGTGCTCTTGTTACTGACTTTGTGTAATGAGTAGTACAGATTAAATTGATCCATCTGGGTACCAAGTTCACAAGAAGTAGACTTGTGATTAATTTCCTGTGTACACTTTACTCAGTCACAGTGTGCCTAGGCATTTGGTCAAATAGTATTCTGATTTTTCTATGCAAGAGCTTAATGGGGGATGTTAACTTAGTTAACATTTAAATCAGAAGATGGAGCAATGCAGAATGTCCCCCAATAAAATGCTGATGGGATTTCTCTACCAGCTAAAACATTCTTTTTATTGTGCAATACTAGGGCCTACCATGTACTTTAGCAATGGACTATATAATAAAACAGAGACTTTGAGGAATAAAAGGACTCTGCATCCTCAGCCTTCACATTTCCACTGCTGCTCTGCCCCAGGTGCCTAGACTGTGGTCTCTCCAACAAGAGTTTGAGTTGGTAGTCAAGCAGGCTCCAGGGGCCCTCGAAACCTATTAGCTCTTGTAATTACTCTTGGTTACCAATGAAGTAGATGAAAAGTCCTTATTGCTTAAGACAATATGTACCTTGGCTGTAAAAAATAGAGAAAATCAACTGTAACTGAGCTGGAAATGCCTCCCATACTACATAGCTTTTTGTCCTACTAGAAATTGCTAAGAAGAAAAACTGCCAATGCTCTAATACAGTTGAGAAAGAGCACTATGTACCAACCTAGCCAAAATGTACCCACTTGCACAATATGGTGCTAACCAACCACTTTCAAATTGGATTTGAGGTCTTCTTAATAGGGAACCCATGCATGATACTGTAAACCTGGCCAAAAAAAACATATGGTTAAGAAAGTCATAGGCCCTAGTTGGGAACTTACTATTGTTCTTCTTTAAAAAAAGGCAGGCTTGTTCTTCTTAAAACACGGTGTTCTTCTTAAAACACGGGGCACAGGACAGACACACACGGCGGAACAAACACAGACACAACACGGCGGCTCCCACGTGGGTCCACTTTAATGGGGGAGGGGAACACAAGAGGGCGGGGAGGCGTGCAGGACACACGAGGAAAGGCGAACGAGAGAGAGAGCCTCGTGTGGCCCTGCCTTTTTAACGGGGAGCGCAAGGGTGTCTGGGAAGGCTGTCCCATACCTGTGCGCAGGTGTGCGCACAGGTATCCATAGTCCAGGAGGTGTCTGGGCGTTGTAGTTTCCAAAGGAACAACAACTATTGTTATTTAGTTAAATTGGCATAGTGTCAAACTGCCTTCCAAATATCTGTGTCTATATGCATACACAAATGCTTCTCGTGGTCTTAATGAAAGAAGTTTCTTCATAGTGGATGGAGGTGAATACAGAGATCACAGCTGGTAGAAGTGTTGCAAAGAAGTGATTGCAGAGTGCTCAGCCCTAAACAAGATCTTTGTGTTATTCACTCTAAAGTTCAGGAAACATTGCAGAAAAGAGACTAGAAAAAAATTTAAAAGCTGGAGGACAGAGAGAAGGGCTAACAAATGACATCTTGTAGGTGTGACAACTATTGAGATCTTGAACTTACAGTCACTGGAGTTACCTGTTCTGGGTCTGCACATCAATTTGTCATAAATGAGGAGGACTCAGGGGGTCATCCCTTTCCCGCTGAGCTATTGGCTGTGAAAGATTCTTAGAGAGGGCTGAGTCATCTTCAATTGTATATTTACCAGTGAGTTCACCAAGCTCTGTTGGATAGTTCCAAATTTATGATCACATAAATGCCCTTGGTTAAACTCAGTGGATCACAAAACAAAAACATATGCTTATTGTGGGGGCCAGCCATGATAAGCTAAGTATGGGCAGATCATCCAAAGGAAGTTCTTTACTTCCAAAAATTATCACAGCCAGAGTAGAACTTGGCCATCAATGAATTTAAAAAGAGACCTAAGTCTCGGTATTTTACGCTGAAGCAATATCGGGTTGCAGGAAGAACCACAAACTGAGATTACCCAAGAACCACCCAAAAACAGACCAACCAAAGGAAATGCCTAACGTTCCAACCACTGTAGAGAGGATCACCTTCCAGCACACACTCACCAGGACAACCCTAGACAAATATCAGCTAATCAGGGGTCCTGAAACTCAGAAACCCCTCACCCCTACCTTTACTACTATAAAAACACATTCTAATTGAGCCCGGGGCTCTCAGTTTATTCCAATACATTGGACATGCAGAGAGACCGTGTTTGGAAACCTGATTAAAACAAAGGCTCTTTGCTTTTGCATATGGGACTCGGTCTCCTTGTTGGCTTTTGTGGGGACTTAACAGATTTGGAAATAACACCTATGAGAAAGAAACTTAATGGGGAAAGTTGACAGGAGTGGGAGGTAAGAGTATTTAGTAATTTTATACATGTATGAAAATTTCAAAGAACAAATATAATTAATAAAATAATATAAACAACAACATAATATTCTGGATTTGAGAAGCTGATTAATAAGCATATGAGTCACTTCGTTTCTTGCTCAGAGTCAAAGGTCCAGGTGTAGCTATACATTCATATGTATTTGCAAGACAGATGGTGATCTATTTTACTGTGCCTACAAAGCAAAAAAAAAAAAATACATTTAAGAACATTTCAACAGTCTCTGTTACAGGCACCAAGGCTCTGGAAGTACAATTGTAAACACCTAGGCTCCTCTCCTATGGTCCTAAAATGCTCAGAGTTTCCTAAAATCCTTAGAGTGAAGTTTGGAGCTAAAGTTATAGGTGCCTGTGAGCTGCCTGATATGGGTGCCAGGAACCCAACTTGTGTTCTCTGGAAGAGCAATAATCACTCTTAAATATTGACCTAGATCTTCAGTCCCACTGCAATTAATTTTAATTCAGTCACAAATGTGGTAGAAACCAGATTAATCCTGTGAGAATCAGCCAGGCATCCTGGCAACTAGAGATAGGAGATGGGAGGAAAGAACAACTTCTAAAGGGCCAAGGAAATGTACAACATGCATGGTCACATTCTCAGGAGCTGATGGGAAATCTCCAGCTCCCTGTTCTCTATACTTGCCCAAGGAGTCATAGCCCTGAATTTTATAAAATACAAGAGAGGGTTATTAAGAGAAAACGAAAGAAATGGAAGGAAGGAAAAATGATAATATAAACCCAGACACCTTTAGCATAGATTCATTGAACACATGGTGAATTTCCTTATGACTTTCTCATGCTTGAATATCATGTACTTTGACCTTATTCATCTCCTATTGCCAACTGCTAACCCCCTCTTACGTTCTGCCTCCTCTTCTTAGTCTGCCTCTCTTCTGCTTTCAAGTGTTATCTTTTTAAGTCTAGATACTCAATATGAGAGAAAGCATGCTATAGCAAAAAGCATTTTGGAACAGTATTCTTAGAGTACAGGACACCAAAAAGCTACTCAATTAAGAAATCTTGCCCAGAGATAGCAAAAAGTATTTTGGAACAGTATTCTTACAGTACAGGACACCAAAAAGCTACTCAATTAAGAAATCTTGCCCAGAGAGGCAGCAAGTTGGCTCAGTGGGTAAAGGTGCTTGCTCCAGAAGCCTGGGAACCTGAATCCAATAACCAGAACTCACACGAATGTGGATTGAAAAAACAGATTTCACAACATTGTTCTCTGAGATCCACACATATGCCGTGGCATGCACACACACACACACACACACACACATATATACACACACACGTCATATCTGTACAAATAATAATAATAATACATTAATTTATTTACTTCCTGTGTGTTCAAGAAGTGATAATGACTTACTTTACACATACATACACAAAGAATCCAACAAGAGTTACATCTTTGAGACATTGACTCTAAAAAATGGACTTTCTTTTTAATTCCATTGATTAGGAACTAGATATAACCATTGACTGAATATATTTGTCATACTGACCCATTTAGAGAAAGTATTTTTTTAATTTTTTTTCCTGGAGGGAAAGTTGTTGTAACCTGAACGTTTTCCCTTTTTTTTTTTTCTTCAAATTATATCAAGTTATTCTACCACAGTGTTATTTAAGGTACATATTGTCTTGCTATACATAAAATAAAGTATGGTTAAAAATAAAACATGAAAATTTAAAAAATAATAGAGCCAAGAAATTTCACAATATCTTACTTCACAGGCCTACAATCATACCTACTGGAGATGCTGAGGCAGGCGAATCTCAGGTTTAAGGTCAGTCTGAGCAACTTAATGCGACCCTGTTTCAAAGTAGAAAGAAAAAAATCGATACCCAGCACAAATGAAGAGAGGGAGAGGAGATAAAGAGCAAAAGAGGCAGCTGAAACACGGCACAGCATAACCTGCTCTGTAGGAAGACAGCTCTCGAAATTGCTTTGATCAGCTAATTATATGACAAGGAGTTGGAAACGTAGCTTCCTATAATAAAGCCTAAAAGACAAGCCAGCTCTTGCCCTAGAATGGCTGTTCAGTTTACTGACTTTGAATTTCAATGAGCTTGTTCCAGCTAACACTAGACACACTGTGTCCTGGGGGACAAGAGGAAGTCTCTGTCAGAAGTTCTTTATTCTACCTGGTCTTACTTTTTTTTACAAATACAACACACATACACTTGTCAGTCATGAATCTGTCTGGCAAGATGGTGTTTTACACTTTAGCTATGCTTAGATATGTTCCAAAGTGTCAGGATGCTCCTCTGCCTTTTATTTCTTCACCAAGCAAGTGTTTGTCCATCATTTGGTTAGATGCTTTGCTGTCTGTGTTACTTTGACAGAAGCTAGAATCATGTGGAAAGAGAGAAACTTAATATGCTCCAACAGACTGTCCTGTGGGTAGTATTTCATTCTGACCCTAGTTTCTCCTTCCCCTCCTACAAGTCTCTCCCTCCCACCTTCCCTCCTCCCCAGATCCACACCCCTCTATCCCCCCTCAGAAAAAAAGCAGGCCTCCCAGGGACATCAATTAAACACAACATAACATTCTACTATAAGACCATACCCTCATATCAAGGCCGAGCAAGGCAACCCAGTAGGAAAAAAGGGTCCCACAAGTATCAAAATGATCAGAGACAGACCCTGATCCCACTGTTAGGAATCCCAAAAGAACACCAAGCTACTCATACATAAAACATACAGAATACCTAGGTAAGACCCCTACAGGTTTCCTGATCTCTGTGAGGTCTCATGAGTACCAGTCAGTAAAGTCCCAGTCAGTGGATTCTGTGAGCTGTGTTCTCCTAGTGTCCCTCCTCCTTCCTCCCCCTCCACTACAGGACTCCCCCAGCTAATGTTTGTTAATGGGTCTCTGCATCTTCTCCTATTGGTTGCTAAATGAAATATTTCTGGTCTCCCTGATGATGATTCTGCTAGGTTCTGGTCTCAGAACACTCTACAGGTAGGACAAACTATAGGGAGAAGGCAATGAGGTTCTGTGCCTGAGATGGAGACCCAATCCCTCCACTTGAGGCCTTGCCTGGTTACAGAAGATGGTCAGTTCAGGCTCCTTGTCCCTCATTACTAGAAGATTTTGCTTAGAGTTATTCTTGTAGGTTCCATTGCACTGGATTTCCACCCACCCCCAGAATGCCCACAATTACCATTGCCTTTCCCAATATTTCCCCCCACTTGATACCTCCTGTTCCCAACTCCACCCATCCACAGTCAATCCTCGAAATCTATTCTATTTCCCCTTCCCAGAGAGATCAGTGAGTGATGCCTTAAGCCTGCATTTTTTTTCTTAGCCTCCCTGGGTCTGTGGACTGCAGCATGATTGTCTTTTACCACACAGCTAATGTCCACTTATGAGTGAATATAATCCATGTTTTTCTTTCTGGGTCTGGGTTACTTCACTCAGGATGATTTTTTTCATGTTCCATCCATGTCTCTGCAATTTTCACGATGTCATTGCTTTGAACAGCTGAGTAATGCTGTATTGCATAAATACACCACATTTTCATTATCCGTTCTTCGGTTTGGGGACATCTAGGTTGCTTCCAGTTTCTTGATATTATGAGTAAAACTGCTATGACATAGTTGAGCAAGGGTGACAGGATGGAATGTCCTTTGGGTATATGTTCACAAGTGATAAGGCTGGATCTTGAGGTAGATTGATTCGAAGTTTTCTGAGAAAACTGCATATTGTCTTTTAAAATGACTATACAAGTTTGCACTCCCACCAGCAGTGGAGGAGTGTTCCCCTTACTCCACATCCTCTACAGCATGAGCTGTCACTTGTGTTTTTGATTTTAGCCATTCTGACGTAATATAAGAATGTAAGATGTAAGATGGTATCTCTGAGGTGTTTTGATTTGCATTTCCCTGATGGCTAAGGATGATGAACATTTCTTTAAGTGTTTCTCAGCCATTTGAGATTACTCTATTGAGAATTCTCTGTTTAGGATATTACCCCATTTTTAAGTGTATTATTTAGTTTGTTGATGTCTAATTTCTTGGGTTTTTAATATATTTTGTATATTATTAGCCCTCTTTGAGAAGTGGAGTTAGTGAAAATCTTTACCCATTCTGTGGGCTGCTATTTTGATCTATTGATGGTGTTCTTTGCCTTACAGATGATCTTCAGTTTCTTGAGGTACCATTTTCTACTAAGTGTTGATCTTAGTGTCTGTGCTATTGGTGTCCTGTTCAGGAAATTGTCTCCTGTGATAATGTGTTCAAGGCTATGTCCCACTTTCTCTTCTGTAAGGTTCAGTGTATCCAGTTTTACGTTAAAGTCCTTAATCCACTTAGACTTGAGTTTTGTGCAGGGTGACAGATATGGATCTATTTGAATTCTTCTACATGTTTGGCTGATGGTTTATATGGGAGGACCCAGCTTGATTTCTATGCGAGGGTTCAGCTTACTGTGAGCAGTGCCACCACAGGCAGGTTGTCCTGGTAGTTATAAGAAGTAGGCTGAGTAAACAGGGGGAGTAAGCCAATAAGAAGCACTCCTCCATGGTTTCTGTTTCAGTTCCTGCCTCCAGGTTCCTGTTCTACTTGACTTTCAAACCTGACTTCCTTGATTGGTGGATTACAAGCTCTAAGCTAAACTGAACCTTTTCCCAAGTTGCTTTTGGTCATGGTGTGTTGCGGGAGGTCCTTCCGCTCCTCCAGCCTATAGCCGCTGAGATACCCGCCCATTGGGGCGTGGTCTCTCTCTCCCTTTAAAAAAGCGGCCACTTCCTTCTCTCGCTCTCTTCACTTCCTGCTCGGCTGGCGGCTAGACTCCCTTTCTGGTCG
>NC_022012.1:20494097-20499205 GCF_000317375.1 Microtus ochrogaster
TGACGGTGATCTGTAAGTTTTTTCCCCTTTAAATAAATACTACCCTGTTAATTATAATTCCAAACTGCTGTGGCATCGTTTGTGACTTACGTCTACAATGGTGTTTTATCACAGCACTAGAAAGCAAACTAAAACAGATGCATATGTCTCTCTGCATACTGGCATGACTCCAAACCACATAAATATGCAGAAAAAAAACAAAACGAAGAAACAAGTCCCCACTATGTCTCAGGTGGCAGGGCTGCTAATACCAAAATAAATTGAAAGTATTGATGCTGTCAGACTGCAGGGTGAAAGGGAAGTTCAGACCCAACCAATAGTGAGCTCATGACATTGCTCAGTGCAAATGTTGGCTATGAGACAAGGCTTCCATCCACAGCACTTCTAGCACTCACGCTTCTCTGACTCCCAAGCATCCACAGCAATCAGTATATGCACACACTCATGTGCACATCCAGAAGCAGCCTCTTGTGAGCTCCCTGCAAACCCTTCTCCTGAGCTAGTCTTCCGGGACTCCTGTAAAGATTTTCTAGACAGCCTTAACTTGAGACTCTAAAGTGACAAAGTAGCCGACAAGCCTAAGTGATGTAGGCAGCCTGTGCTCAGCTTTGGGAAGGCACCTGTTTTGAAGTTTAATCAAAACTTCAGAGGCTGAGTTATAGGGGCCAAAGATGACCCTGGTAGTGCTCAAGACTCTGGATCCTGAAAATAGTTCCCAAGGGTCACTGGTGTCCCACTTCTGCTATCCTTTGTTAATCTCCGAGGTCATCTCGATTTGTGTTCTAGACACTTAAACCCAACAACTGTCCTGAAGTAGCTGTGAGATGAGAGAGCTCACACTTCTCAACAATGAGAGTAAGGTTGGTTCACAAGATTTCCTGGGAGGGGGAGCAGCTGAGAAAGAGAGACTCAGAAGAAAGATACTAAGCCTCACTCCCCTCAAGCTGCCTTCTTTCTGAAGGGGGCATTCTTAGAGGGAAGAAGATGTGGCAGAGGCAAAGCCTAGCTCATGAGGGGTTAGGGAAGTGATAACTATGGTTTCTCATGGATGAGTAAATAAGGAGGGAACCACCAACTGGGTACAGACGTGACATCACTTCTGAAGCTACAAAGGCATAACTGTAGGTCTTTGTCTTTGTCCATGAATTCTTGTGGATTCTGTGGGGTAAATTGCCAGTCACCCCAGACCCTTGGACAGGTCACCTTCTTACCCTCAGGAACTTTCCCCAAGAAGCAGTTGTTCCCTGTCCCCTGAGTCTCCGGTGGAACTATGGGAAATATTGTTGGATTACACGTAGGCTATGATCCTGGGAATGTATGTGAGTCATGAGCCAGACCTACTTGGAACTTCTCCCATGTAGCTTGTGAACCCATGGTCATTAAGCTGTTCACAGACAGCAATAAGAGCCTGTGGCTGGGCTCTCACATGGTTCGAATGCTCACAGTGAGCCTGCCAGATACCAGGGCTGTCCATTTTGTAGGTAGAAACACTAAGATACTGAGAAGTCAGAAGAGTAACCAACATCAACCCCCTTGGGAGGAAGCCAACATTAGACTGGAATGCAATATTCCTGATTCTTAATCCAGCAAGAATTGATCCTGGGATTTCTCCTCTCCTGAGGTCCACGATTCTGAGTTGTTGGGAGGGTAGTAATTTTGCTGTAGTTGTAGAGAGTAGGACAACACTGGCCCCTTACACCTTTCCACTGAACATCTCTCCCCCACTGCTCTGAAGGAAGCGACTACACATTTGAAGACATCAACCTATCACTCTGCAGACTCACATGATGGCCTTCTCTGGAAATAAGAAAGAATCCAGGAACACCCTGGAACTGAAGAAGCCTAATTATGGGACAAACTTTATCCCTAGCATAACTAGTGCCTTTGTGTCTTTGGGTACATATTCAGAACAGCTTGTTTTTCCTATGAGACTGCTGCTGCTTTTCTAGACCACGGAATTTAATTTAGGAACTTGCTTTGAGAGCAGTGTCCATGAAAGACCACACATTAAAGGAATGCTAAGCACAAAGGCTAGGGAGCTGGGCTAGGGTTTACCTAGGAAGAAGGATAAAGTCCATTCACTTTGGTCTTGACCATATAACCCACACACAGTGGTCAGAAGTTGAAACAGAGCCCAGCCGCCCCTGGCCTAGCCACACCACCACACTGCTGTAGATGCATTACCATCCTTCTCACGGTCTTCACCCGCATCTCTTGTTCATCCTTGATGAGTCTCCTTGTAGATTCAGGTTTGTCTTTTTGATCCCAGGATGGGTTTCTACCTGTCTTGTTGCACTTTTTCACTCCTTTCCCCTCTTTCCACCAGGTCTGACCACTGCCCACTCATCCACATACACAGGACTCCATCTTCACTTTCCTTTCCAAGACCTTTGCTTTCCTGCCTTTTTCCTTCCTGTGTCCATGATCGTCATCTGCGATGCTCACTCCCTCTCACCTTATTTTCTCCATCCCTCTCCAGATCTACTCCCCATACCTAACCTCTCTCATCTGAAAAAGAGAACCCCAGTTGTGGCCTGCAAGAAATCTGGGACCTGCAAGGAGTATTCAGGAAACCTCAACCTATTCTAAAATGAGAGAGCACATTGGGAAAACTGAGAAACTGACACACATCGGCCCAGAGATCATGGCAAATGCTGCCCACTTGAAGTCACATCCCGAGTGCTTCCTTATAAAGATTTATTAGTTTCTTTCCTGTTTCTATAATAAAATGACATGACAAGGAGCAACTTAAGAAAGAAAGTTTATTTTTGCTTAGCATTCCAGATGGCAGGATGGCATGCCAGCAGGTGGCCAAAGTAGGAAGCTGGCTGATCACATTTGGTTCGCACACCAGAAACCAGGGGGAAAAAACTTGGAAGAGGGCAAGTCTATAAATTTGGAAAGCTTCTCCCCAATACATACTTCCTCTGGCAAGGCTCCTTGTCCTAAAAATACTTCCCAAATAGTGCCACCCACTGGGAGCCATGTGTTTGAATAAATGAGCCTATGGGGGAACATGTCTCATCCAAACAATCACAGAAGAGAAGAAAATCAACGCATATGGGTCACTGAAGAAACCCTGCCTTAGTCAGAATCCACATGAAAGTTATGCAGACATTTAAATGCATTCAAGCTGGGTTCTCTGTGAGCCAATGAAGTCGCAGTCAGAAGGACACTCTGAGAAGATGTTAGTCTTCTGTGGGAATTCCTTCTGCTAACATGGCCTCTGGGCAGGAGTCTTTATTTGCTTTTTATTTGAAATTATCACAGAACTATTGCCTCCTCAAACTTGGTAATGAAACTTATACCCAGAGGGAACTTGGCCAGATATGCATCCCTCAACTTGGGTGCTGATGAGCAAATCTCCAAGAAAAAGTGAGAATAAAAACTATTTTTGTTTCAGTAACTAGGGAATTGCAGATGTTGTGCATTTTGCAAGGATTCTATCAAATCTGGAGGGGGATTTCTAAGTCTCTGGCCTATTCCGCAGGTCTCAGTGTGTCCTCTACACTGGCCCCACCCAGGGGCCAACCCTGGTCATCACACCTGTCCTCAGGGAACTGCAGGGCTCCTGTCATGATCTCCATGCCATTTCTCCTGCAGGGTGCTCTGCCCCTAAGGTGTACTTCTATATCTTTCTAGAAGGCTGGTGGTAACACCTCTTCATTTAAAGTCTCATTTTTTTCTCAGGAAGAGTGTTTCTTTAGATAAGCCATCCTTACTAGAGCTTAAAGTATTTTGTCAAGGAAGAGATAATGCATTCCAGGAGATAGAAGTCCTTCCATCTGATCTTCACAGTGTGCAGAGCTTTTCTGGTGTAGACTCTGTAGGTTGTAGCCATTCACGTTTCACCTCATTTAGACCATGAAATGTTCTTAAATACTAGAGACCCACAAGACCAAAGTAGATTTGTCCTCTCTAATACCAGAATTAATAGTCTATGACTAGATAGATATTTCATCCACCTCAAGAGGTAGTGCTAACCAGGAACTCATAGGAGAGGCATCACCAACTTCAGTTTGTTGCCTTTCAGAAGGTGGGAGGTGATTAGAAGGACACACATGGAAATAGACAGGATCTTAACATAAGGAGGTGATGTCATATATATGCAACAATAGCCTTAGGTAAATATGCAAAACCTTCCTAAAGAATCTGAACTTAAAGATATGTGGGACAGATACGAGCTTAGAGACAAATGTCTCTATCAGAGTATAGTATGGAATGAGATATCTGAACAACTGCATGGTTGAGAGTCACAGCAGCAAATAGTTTAAGTGTCCCCTGCCATCCACCTCACTAGAATGACAGAGTCCTTAGGCAAGGACTTGGCTATGTTTACCAAGTATCTCACAAGTTTCTTTGCATATGGCAAACACTCAATACTTTCTTTTGAATCTTAGAACATGAATATTATTTAAGACAGCTCTTTGCTCTTTGCCTAGTAATGGTCTTTTGGATCTTGCAAACAGCAGCAAATTTTAGAGCAGAGACATAGGACTAACCCATGGTGTGAAGTCTAATTACATGACTATTGTCTTCTTTGTGCTTCTCTTCTGTTACTCTGTCAAGATGTTAGATGAGATGAAGGTAGAGAGAGCTGAATGTGTTGCGCAGTGTTTCCATAGGAGAGCATCCCTCACACAGGAGAGGCTAACTAGGAAATACAATAGAGGAATGGTTCTCAATCTTTCTAATTCTATAGCCCTTTAATACAGTTTCTCGTGTTGCATTGAACCCCCAAACATAAAGCTGTTTTCATTGCTGGTTATCAGCTATCAGGGACTCATAATCCTGACCCTTGAATCTGAGCTGTCAATCAGTAGTCAACTTCCTTAGCCTGGGATAGACACAGTGCTTTCTCAAGACTGAATGACTGGCACCCTCTGTTCTCATGATCTTCCTCTCATCATTACTTCACTCACTCACCCACTTTTTTTTTTTTGCTTGACTCAACCACACTTTATTTAATGACCTTAGGGAAAGCAGCTGGCTGTGAACTCTTAAACACAGATTTTTTTTTAATTTAAATTTTTTTTTATTGAGAAAAGGAAAAAAAAAGTATCCGCCTCCTCCCAGCCTCCCATTTCCCTCCCCCTCCTCCCACCCTT
>NC_022012.1:20501430-20512774 GCF_000317375.1 Microtus ochrogaster
ATCAGGGAAATGCAAATCAAAACAACTTTGAGATATCATCTTACACCTGTCAGAATGGCTAAAGTCAAAAACACCAAGGATAGCCTTTCCTGGAGAGGCTGTGGAGGAAGGGGTTCCCTCATCCACTGCTGGTGGGAATGCAATCTTGTGCACCCACGCACTTTTTAAAACATAAGCACAGATGTTCTGCAAGCTTCTGATGTCTTCCCCATAACCTAGACTTGGGTTTGACTCTCGTCTATTCACCTTCTATCAGACCACTTAGTCACTTCTAATTCCTTTGATTTTAGAAAGGATCCAGCAACTCCTGCTTCCTACCAAGGGTTCTTGTGAGGATTTAAGTGCACAAAATATAAAAATTGTGCCTGGAAAATACCTAGCAAATGACATAAGAGCCTTTTCAAAGCAGATCTGGGACCCTGATGACTACAGTTGAGGCCTGAGATGCTAAGTCATTTAGACATTGACATGACACTGGGATGGGGTACTCGAGGTCAGAGCTCCTGTCTCTTACTCCCCATCCCACACAAGCTAAGAAGTGATGGAAAGTAGACTCGGAGAGCCAGTGCTATAGGTGCAAATCAAAGTCCCAAATTCAACGCTGAGATTTCCAAGATTTTCTGTCATAGGGGGACAAATTGTATCAGGGACACAAAAAATAGTAGAAAAAGACACAATGTGCTGGCTAGCTTCACGTCAACTTGACACAAGCTACAGTCACTGGAGAGGGGGATCCTCAGAGGAGAAAATACCTCAATAAGATCTGGTTATAGGGAGGCCTGTGGGGGCATTTCTTAATTAGTGATTGTTGTGAGAGGGCTCAGGCCATTGTAGGTGGAACCACCCCTGAGCAGGTGGTTCTGGGGTCTATAAGAAAGCAAGCCAAGCAAGCTATGGGGGGCAAGTCAATGAGCAACATTCCTTCATGGCTTCTGTATCAGATCCTGCCTCCAGGTTCTTGCCTTGTTGGAGTTTCTATTCTGGCTTCCTGCAATGATGGACTACAATTTAAAAGTGTAAACCAAATAAACCCTTTCTGCCCCAATTTGCTTTTTGATCCTGGTGTTTCATCGCATCAATAGAAGCCCTAAAGAAGACACAGAGTTTAGTAAGAACGAGGTAAGCGCCTATGAGAATGGGAGTGAGCTATTAAGCTAAGAAAAGGCCTACCCTTAAAAGTGCTGGTTCACTTTCTCTTCATAATTCATTTACTTTATACTTTTTCTAGTTTATGTATGGTAAGCTTTTCTAGGCCATGCTCTGTTACTTGAAGACTTGTGGACAGGGTTTCTAGGCTTCTCTAGCTTTGATTTTTGTCATATGTTAATCCTGAGGGATCTCTCCCCATATCCTCTCTTGCCACAGGATCAGATGTGATTTAGCCTACAGTTTCCCATCTTTTTTTTAAAACACACACACTATGTATTTTTTTTGCTAAAGATGACATAGCATTTCCATAGCAACCAACTCATCTGCTGATTCCTGTCTCTGACGCTGCAGTGGTACATGGAAAAGCCAGTTCATCATGTCCAGGGCAAGACAGCTCAGAAGTTAGCATGTTTGCAAATAAAGCCTGTTTTATATATTTATTTCCTAGGCATATTTGGGGTTAGTTGTACTGAGAATGCAGCAACATGGGAGTAGCTCCAAAAACCTCCCCCCCGCAAGGGGAGATTTGGGTCTACAAAAAAAATATATTTGCACCTGTATTAAAAAAAGCAGACAAAAAGAACCTCAGACATCTTTTACCACACGAGGTTTTATCTACAGAACAATGCAGCCTTTCACATATACCCACTGCCTCACTCCCCAGAGCTTGTGTCTGCCACTCCCATAAGCCCCAGACTCCTTACGCTGACTCTTCTTAAGTGCAGAACTCCCATGTAGATGAGTGTCTGTAGCTAGTTTTACTCACGTTAACCTGTATTATGTCAATCTTTATCTATAGACTCACTACAAAACCTAAGGGGATGGAGGCAAGCCCTTTTCCTCCTTTTCCCTCCTCTACCATTCTAATCAAACAGGTCCTTCAGAAAGGAGAGCCACAGGGAAGAAAGACATAAGGAGAAGCCAGAGGGTGGCTCTGGAATTCTAAAGGAATTTGGGAAATGCTCTCCCAAATGGTTACTTTGGTCTTCCTTACCCTTTATCCAAAACTCTCCTCCCTGCCACTATGTGACTAGCTTCCAGGGTATCTTAACTAAAAAGCCATGGCTCTCTTCCTTATAGTCCCCTCTCAGGATGGGGGTGGGGATGATGCTGCAGCAGTAAAAGAAAAAATATTCCCTTCTGGTCAAGAAGAAGAACTGGTAGCGTCAATGACCAGCTCAGGAACTACAGCTGCAGACAGTGGGATCTCTGCTAAGAGGACACAGCCAAAGCTGTGCTAGAGGCAGGAGGGATGCTCCTTCATCAGATAAGACGAGGTGCTTGGCCTTCGTAGGTTCCCCAACCGAGGTCCCACAGGCCTCACCAATGGTTTACTTAGACCTGCCCACCTTTCTGAGTCTTCCAGAAAGACTCCATCTTTTCCGAGTTTTTTGTTGTTGTTTTTTGGTTTGTTTGTTTTCCTGTCTCGTGCTTTCCCAAACTGGTCAGAGCACAAATGTGCTTTTTCTTTTCGGTTTCTTTGGGCTTCCTTACTCTTCCTCCAAAACTCCCTTCCCTGCCACTATGTGGTTGGAATTCAAGGTATCTTAACTACAAAAGCATGGCTCTTTTCCTCATCTTCTCCGTTCTCCTCTTCCAGGCAGATGCCAAGATTTGTAGCATCCATGCCTGGGTTTTTCTTTTAAACTCCAACAAAATTCCCTTCAAACTGAGAGGTAGGGAGGGAAGAGAGAGAGAGAGATCACATGGGTGTGGGTAGGGGTGTCAAATGAGCATGAAGAGAGAAGAGAAAGGAAATTTCAGAAAGGTGTCTGTTACGCATGTCCCGTATACATGCTGGTAGTCTCCTCTGGCTTCACCAGCTCAGACTGTGGACTTTTCAACCAAGAGAATATGAAATGGTCTTTACCATGGACTTGTCAACTTCCAGGAGAGGTGATAGGACATAATCAGAGGTTCTCCCTACACAGCCTCAAGATGTCTCTTTTTTCCCACACACATCTCAGAAGTAAAGCTGAGAAAGTGCCTAGACATCTCATCTAGGTAATGCAAGGAATGCTATGACCAATTTATGGAAACGTAAGATACAGAAATGCTGCTCTTGTTGTGACGTCACTGCCACACAACCAAAGATGCTACAATAGTATTCACAGCTTGGCATCCACAGAGGACTCACCTTTGTCCATGACTGCCTCAGACTACAGAAAATATGAGGTCTTATAAAATTTCTATAACATTTGATCGGTTAAGAGAATCATGGGATAAGGGATTGTGTCCTGTGGATACCAGCAGGCAAGTCTGTCTCACTATACTCTGGAATAAGAAAGAATTTCTTCATCTAGGGGAGTGTGAACTTCTAATTGCATTGTTCCACATACCATGTTTAGCATTTAATATAAGATCCATCACTGTATTTTATAATAATTTTGGGGACCCAGTGTTGCTGAGTTCAGGCAAGGAAGAGGCTTCAGGTCAGAGAGGCAGATCCAAGGCTACGCTCAGTCTCTACTTCCAACTCTCTGTTGCTCAGATTCTACCAGCTGACACATGACCGTCATCACCAGTGGAGACCAATCCACAGCTATATGCTTCTTGGTACACATAGATACAGCAGTATTGAGTATTGTAAAGACTGCTGATTCTTTGGGAAACTTGTGTAGTCTCCCTCTTCCCACTGGTTGGCTTTAGCCCTTAAAAATGGGTGATCCTGAAAGTGGGCCTTAGGCCCTGCTAGGTACAATGCCCCAGGCCTGAGGGGACAGCCACATCCAGGAGAAATAAAGCATAATAGAACGCACTGTAAAGTAAGGACTGAAGCATGAGTCTGAGAGTCTGGGAACAGTTCCCTTGGAAGGAGAGTATTGCTTTAGAGCTTGTTCTGAATTGCCACCTTTTCTTTAAAACACTGTGAGTCCAAGAGGAGAAACAGAGAGGGAAAGATCTGAGCACTTGATAAAATGCTCCACTCTTCCTGGGGATCAATCAATTCATCTGCGTTAAATTAGCTATAATCATTCAATCAATTACATGCTTACAGATAGAGTAGGATTTAGGATTCAAAGGACAGGACTGCGTTGGGCTACTGGGATGTGTGTAGAAAACTAGAGAAGGCCCTGACCTCAGGAAGCAGATCTGGACTCCATACAGTGGAGAACAGTTTGCTTCCTAGGTTTTGAGAGAAATGACTGTCTGATTATTACCCAGGATGGGTTGGGAAGTGTGTGAGGGGGGGACAATATGAGGAGTCATTAGGAAAACTTTAGTTGTTTTCTCTGAATGATAAAGTTACAAACTTGACCATCAACTAGTTAGCCCAGTGAGGAAAAGAGCAAGCTCACGAAGCAGACTGCTGAGTGTAGCAGCACTGATGGGCAGGGGACAGTCAGTGAAGTCAGACACGTCACATGGTCCTCAACGCTGGCACTCAGCTTTATTCTCTTTTCATCATACATACTTTATAAAGAAATTTAAATAGCAAATATGTTCTTTCAAAGGTTTTGAAAATGGCTTTGAAATCCTGCTGAGCCAATACTGTAGAGCGATAACTCATCGCCTTGCAAATCCCAAAAAGGAATCAGAAATGCGAATGAGAGTTTGTGTGTGGCCTAGGACCGTGTGTGGCCACCAGAAAATGCCCAAAGCATGAGAGGTCTGGACTCTTCATCTATGATCTCAACAGGGCTGAAACATAGGCCTTTCCTTTCGGTTTGGGAAAAGCACCAATCCTTCTGCAATGGCTGGCTTGGGGGGGGGGGCCCAAAAGTGTAAGCCTAGATGTCACATATATAGAGTTGATGCAAGCCCAGGGAAAATGCCAGCACTGCTTGACTTAAAGTTCCTATAGCAGTGCAGATGACTGAGAATAGACAAGAAGATCCTGAAGAATACAACCAAAACTGAAAGACGTAACCAGATATCAAGCCATAATATGAGACTAAATTATTTCAAATGGCACATATTTCACTCAAAAATAAGCAAACCAGCCAATAGGCTAGAGTATGAAACTCAGATAAGAGCACATCCACAAGGAATCACCTCATTTTCACCTACTACCACTACCAACAACAGTAAAATAAAAAAGTGGTTCTGCAATGCAGTAGGAGACAGGATAGTATTTTCAATAGAATGTATTAAGGCTGTGTGTGCATTTATGTGTGTATTGTGTGTGTACATGTGTCTCTGTATGTATATATATATATACACATATATATGTGTGTGTCTGTTTGTGATCTGTATACATGTCACATACATTGCCTCACTAACATCATAGTGCATCTAGAGACCAATCTTTGGTGGACAGTGGAGGGAAGCAAAGGAGACCCCTTCACAACCTTGAAAGAGATGTGTTTAGACACAAAGAGATTAACTATAAAAAGAAAGAAATTGAAAATGAATGAATTATACTCTCTTCAACTAAAGCTTTAGATAATGATGCAATTCTTCCTGTGACCACACAATCAAAATCTTTAGAATACCCTTAACTACATGTTCACACACACATACACACAAGTACATACTGCAAACACTGAAGCATGCCACAGAGGGCCAGCATCCTGGTGAATTCTGGGCAGAAGAATCCAAACCTTAATAATGTGTCAGGCATGCATGCACACAAGAGGGACAACCCCATCCAAACCCAGACTCAGGTGATTGAGTCAGAAGAGCTTCACATGGAACGAGAAGGGAGGTGACCTTGACAAGGGTGGGGAAGTAGAGGTCTTCAGCCCTATCCATAATAACCGTATGCATGAATTTAAGTAATTTTTGATATTCTTAATCTCTTTATATCACAGTTATCCTAGTCAATAAGTAGTCAATAGCTATTGAACTTCTGCTAGGAACTGGTTGCCAAACAGCAAAAGCAATTAATGCTTTCATTCTCACGGCTATCACTGTGCAGAAATTAGATAGGAGACATGCTTAGGGGCTCGAGAAAAGAATACTTACCTGTCAGAGAAGGAAATCCTTAGTTGTAGGGCTCTGGGGTGGGAGAGAAAACTGATTGTGGCCACTGGAAGGTACCTTTGATGTGCCCAAGAACGAAAGGAGTCAAGCTTGCTCGCAGAAGCTGTCAGCTGCTGCACAGCCATAGTAGCTGGTTTACATGTTAACCGAGTCTCCTCAGAGCTGGGCTCAGAGCGCCAGTACCCATCTGCTCCATCCCCACTCCCCTACAGGTACAAATGTCAACAAGAGGGGACCTGCCATTCCCCTGAGCCATTCTCAGCCCTTGCTCAGTTACACTTGAAGACGGGGAAAGCAAAAGCTGTCAGGTGCTGAAGAGTAAACGAACAAAAATGAACAAGAAAAAAATAGACAGCAAAAGTGGGTCCTAAAATCAAACCTCAGGCAAGTTCAATAAGAAAAATGAAGATGGGCAAATGTGCAAGGAGAAGCGTAGGCATGGCCAATGAATTATTGATTGCTTTCTTATTTTTTTTTTCCAATGGGCCAATAGAAAAGAGTTAGCACTGGTGCCTGTTGAGTTGATTTTCAATGCATTGTTATGTGTGAAATTATCTAGTCATGACAAAAAGAGGGAGAGAAATAAAATGCTCTGATTTTCTTGCTAATAATAACAGCAGACTGTGCAGATTGGGAACTACAATACTGTGTTAATGCCCCATGCCATGCCATCATTGTTTCTTGCCCCCTTGCTCCATACGTGTGTTTGTGTGTGTGTGTGTGTTCTTTGTTTCTATCATTTCATTACTCCTTTGTATGGTCACTCTACATTTTTGTCTATCCTCCCAACTTTTTCCTTCTGTTTCAACCCCTCAGTCTCACACTTTCCCTGTCTTTCTTTCCCAGCCTCCCTCTGTCTTATTTTCTTTTTTTTATTGAGAAAAGGAAAAAAAAACAAGTTTCCACCTCCTCCCAGCCTCCCATTTCCCTCCCCCTCCTCCCACCCTTCCCCCCCTCCCACCCTTCTCCCCCTCCCCCCACTCCTCTCCCCCTCCCTCTCCAGTCCAATGGGCAGTCAGGGTTCCCTGCCCTGTGGTAAGTCCTAGGTCCTCCCCCCTCCGTCTATATTTAGAAAGGTGAACATCCAAACTGGCTAGGCTCCCGCAAAGCCAGCACATTAAGTAGGATCAAAACCCCGTGCCATTGTCCTTAGCTTCTCATCAGTCCTCATTGTTTGCCATGTTCAGAGAGACCAGTTATATCCCATGCTTTTTCCGTCACAGTCCAGCTGGCCTTGGTGAGCTCCCAATAGATCAGCTCCACTGTCTCAATGGGTGGGTGCACCCCTCGTGGTCCCGACTTCGTTGCTCATGTTCTCCCTCCTTCTGCTCCTCATTGGGACCTTGAGAGCTCAGTCCAGTGCTCCAGTGTGGGTCTATGTCTCTAACGCCATCCATCACCAGATGAAGGTTCTCACTCAGGATAGTGGTTTCTATTTCCATCCATTTGCATGCAAAATTCGAGAAGTCATTGTTTTTTACCGCAGCGTAGTACTCTAATGTGTATATATTCCACACTTTCTTCATCCATTCTTCCATTGAAGGGCATCTAGGTTGTTTCCAGGTTCTGGCTATTACAAATAATACTGCTATGAACATAGTTGAACAAATGCTCTTGTCCTTTGATAGGGCATCTCTTGGGTATATTCCCAGGAGTGGTATTGCTGGGTCCAGGGGTAGGTTGATCCCGAATTTCCTGAGAAACCGAAACACTGATTTCCAAAGTGGTTGCACAACTTCCTCCTTCAAGAAACCTCTTCACTCAGAAGCCTCATCACTCTGTCTGCCTCTCCATTCTGCTCTTGTCTGCTCTGTTCCCACTTCTCACTTCCTGAACCTCTGCCTTGGTCATCCCTCACTGAATGTGTCAACCTCCCAGACTCTCCATAAGGCCCCAGTGAATCCATTTCTGCAGCATTGCCGAGCAGACCAGAGGGTTATACCAGCTCCCTGGGTTTCCTGGAAACTTCAGGATCCAGAACCCACAGCAAAGACCCCAGAACCTCAGCCTGAGCAAGATTTGAGGAGGAAGAGCACAGCCAGACAGAGACAAGGACTGTCGGATCCATAAATCTTTCTCCTAGTGGCAGAGATGGATCAAAAGTACTTTTCAACCAAGAGAAGCATTTTCCTTTCACGGATGAACTTAGACCTTCTGCAAGCACCAAGCTAAGGACTTCTCTTTTCAAATATTTTTCCCTCCTCTTGTAGAAAGGCAAACACTGTCTCTGAGTTTTAACATCAAGTTTGTCCCTTATAACTTCCAAAATCTTAATATAAAATCAAGGAGCTTGTCCATTGTATACTGCAAAATTCTTGTTTATTTTCAGATCTGCTCTAAAAATATTGGCTATTAGGTATCATGAAAAGGTGGATTTGATTGCCAATCTGTGAAGTGCGTGGGATCCACTTTGCAGGTTAGCCCTGAATCTGGATGCTTAACCCTCAGTACTTTGGTATATTTATGTTCACTTTGCCCACCGATGAATGGGCTTTGGGGAGCCAGAGTTTGGGGAATGCAGAAAGAGGGTCCCAAGTGGCTCACACACGTGGAGAAGTCTGTCAGGAAGTGGACTAGCTGCTGTGATGCAGAACTACAGCCTGTCAAAAAGCCTTCTGTTCCAAACCTTCTTAATTGGATCTCAAGAGAATAAAGGGGGGGGGGAATGTATCAGAATTTCTAATTTTGCTGTTTCAAGCATATTTCTGTTTATCCAAGGAAATCAAAGCTCAGGATGTTGGAAATGAGAAGGATCATCTACACAGCAGGGAGACAGTGTGGTATGAGGAGGCAAATGAGGAGGTCACAGGGACACCTTGACAGGACAGACTTCTCATAGAGGTAAAGGAGAAAACAAAGCTGAGAGGGAGGAGGAGAGATGCTAGTCTTTTCCTCGGAGACCTAGAAAAGCCACCACCATTCAAGGGGAGTTCATCCAGCCCCCCAACTCAGGGAACACATCTATCCCAAGACTATCACCATCTCACGGTACCTGGCACATTGTACTCCTGCAGGTAACACAGATGGCTGGCTGTCTATCTTATACATTTCTACAGTACACTACATGGGCATCATTTCATAGGTATTTGAGTAGATGTTCATTCCTTCTTCAGGAAGGAAATCTCATTGCTTTAAAGATGAGACTGTTGTGTAACAAGGCTGAGAGTCCAAAGGGGATCAAGCACGTGAAGCCCAGCCTGCTTCTGGGGTCCTACACCACAGCCCATAGTGCAGCTAATGTCCTCAGCATCTGCTGTATTGATTTGCTCCGCTGCCTGTAGGTCTCAGGTAAAGTGCAGGGGGAGTTCCAGGGGCCTCTCGGAAGGATATGAGATGCTCTAGCAATTACAGTGCATTAATTACTTTTGCACGAGCCACATGTCGATGCTGCTCAAACAAAAACAATTGGGGGCAGGAGATTTACAAGTGAGAGAATATCTTATACCTAGATAGATATAAATTTTAGTGCTCTGGATGAAACTTGACTTGATTCTACCATTTTCTCTTTCGTGTCGTGGTTTGTTCCTGTTTCTGTAACAAAATTTTTGAGGCCGAGAACTGTTTAAAGAAAAGAGGTTGATGTAGCTCACAGTTCTTGAGGCATAGACAGCTAGTGAGGGCCCCCACAGAGGATGACATCATAGTATTAGGAGCATGCTAAGAAGATCGTGTGGTGAGATAGGAAATGAGAAATTCTGCACAGGAGTCAGAAACCCTTCCAAATAATTACTCACACAGGATTTCCTCGAGGGCAAGAATATACATGAATCCCTGAGGTGAAAAGAGCATTAACTCCTCCACTCCCGTGTGTGTGTGTGTGTGTGTGTGTGTGTGTGTGTGTGTGTGTGTGTGTATGTATGTGTGTGTCTGCCTGTCTGCCTGTCTGTCTCTCTGTGTCTGTGTGCACGTATTCATGTGCTGGGGATGGAAGACAAGCTATTGCATATACTAAGTAAATGTTCTACTACTGAACTATACTCCCAGCCCTTTAATTTTGATACTGCTGAGGGGTGGAACCCAGGTACCTCACAAGCTATTCAAATATTCCACCCCGAGCCACCTTCAGTTCGCCAGTGCTTTCCTTCATTTCTCTTCAAGACCTAGCCTCTTTTCTACATCCTATCACTAACAGGGTTCCTGACTCTCAACCCCACCACTCTGGGGACAAGGCTTCCAACACATGAATTTCCTATGGTACATATTCAAGTGGTATCCAAACCCTAACAGTAGGTGGCTATGGATCCTTACTAATTTCTCAAAACATCAGTTCCTGTGTCTCAACATGAAGATATTTGACCCTACAGCTATCATCAAGGCTACATCAGGTATGACAAGGAGGACATCACATGTCTCACTCACATGAGAGCTTCATAAATCTTAGTGGGCCCTTTCTGTCTCCAGACTTCAGGGAACTTTACAGGAAGCACAGAGGACCGCCACCACAGTGTTGCCTGTGCATGTGCAGGGACACTCGTGTTGATGAGCTCAGAAGAGACAAGCGGCCTCCCACTGACTGCAGACATGGGGATGCGCTGAACACTACCGACGGATGCACGGAAAGTGATTAGGAGGCCAGAGAGATGCAGCTCCATGCAGCTCCATGCAGATCCATGAGAAATTCTTGCCTCGCGTGCTCAACATCCTGTACCATGCACAACAGTCAAGAACTTAAAAGAGTGTATTTATTTTTAAATTAACAGGGGTGTATCATCCCTCCTTAGAGGGACAGCAAGACAGTATGCTGGTGCTTTCTGGTTTTCTCCTGCTCTGTGAAGCGCAGGAGTCTCGTCAGCACTCCTGTCATAGTCGAGTAAGGATGACATTTCCTGATAAGAACCGAAATCTCTCACCCACTCTAGCATCTCAAAGCCTGGGACAGCTGAACTGTAACAGCACAGCCGATCTCAGCTGGGAGATGGCTACTCTGTTCTGGGTCACTTGGAGCTACAGGTTGCCTGGGCCCCATTACAGACTCTCGACACTGTGCAGACAGCCAGCAGAGTGAATTGCCAATGTTATCAAAAGGGCTCCAGTTTCCTCTGACTTTAACACAACAGTAATCTTTGTGTGCTTGTACTCTCAAAAGACTATCCAGAGAGGACATGGTAGTAGAATATGAAGTTAAAAAGTCAAGAGTTCTCCCCATCCTACCCTTGGACCTAGAGGGGCTTCCAGGTGCCCAAGGCGAGGTCCCCAGTTAGTTCCTGGGGCAGCTGAGGATAGGGAACCTGAAATGATCCTATCCTATAGCCATACTGATGAATATTTT
>NC_022012.1:20513109-20527669 GCF_000317375.1 Microtus ochrogaster
AGCCAGTTTGGATGTTCACCTTCCTAGACCAGGATGGAGGGGGGAGGACTTTGGACTTTCCACAGGGCAGGGAACCCTGACTGCTCTTCAGACTTGAGAGGGAGGGGGAGAGGAGCAGGGGGAGGGCAGGAGGAGTGGGAGGCTGGGAGGAGGCGGAAATTTTTTTTTCTCAATAATAAAAAAAAAGTCAAGAGTTGTAGTTACACAGACAAGGATGCAGGAATACACTCTGGAAAAAAAAGAGTGCGTTCCTTTTCTCCCTGTTTTCTGCCTCTTTATGCCTCTCCCAGAATGGACACTTTCAGGAAGGAGCCATGATGTTTTTGGTATCCCATTTTGCCCCAAACCAGACTGTTATAAGTAAATGTATAAAATGTAAGAATATGTATAAGGGGTTTTAGTACCCCTAAAGTTGCCTATCTGGGGGGCCTTGAGCTGGCCTATCAGGAGGTGATAACCACCACAGTCTTGACAATCAGCCCATCACCACTATTACCTTTCCATGCTGTGTTAGGGCTGTGGGTGAGCCTGGGTAGAGCTACCTCTACCTACTGTTCTTATTCATTGGGTTCTATTTAGGGGGCCTGTTGGCTGATACCTTCTGGAGCTAATCAGCTGAATAACGTCAGTAGGTAACACACTTTGGGAAAGAGTTGAGGTGCATCATCAGGAAGTCAGGAGGAGATTAAGGAGAGGAGAGGCTCTCAGGGGAAACCATATCTTTATCATAAGGGGCAGGACTTGTGCATCTTACCTAAATCCAATCTCAGAACCATCCAGTGAGGCAGCCAGAACCTGCATCTTCATCTCATTGGTGTCACAAAGAAGCATAATGTGACAAGGTGATTTGTCTATCATGTGGGTGACATTGCACTGAGTCCTGCCTGGCTATTCTTTGTTTGCACAAAAAGGTACCTGTCATGATCTTAAAGCCAAACTTCAAATATGTACCCCAGACACAAATATTCATCAGCCACCACATGTATCACACATAATCTGCACATATCACATTAACCATATGTATTCCATGTAAATTCCCACACATACTACACACACATGCGCACACACACACACACACACACACACACACACACACACACACAAAAACCTCCTACACACTCCACACATTTAGGAATACCCCGCCTAATCACATGCCCACATGCTGTACACCACATATACTACACATGTCAGACACACCATCACATGACACATTCCACTGGTATCAGACACATATTCACATGTATACCCAAGCACACACTACCTGGTGGTTTAAAAGTAGGAAACACCTAGAAAATAGAGTGGGAGGTGGAATTTAACAATAAAAGTACTGGATTCTGCCTACATTCAGGATCCACTCCTTCTCTATGGAGGCTCTAAGACTGACAGCTCACTTAATGGCCCAGCTACAGTGGGTTTTTAGGCCCTCATTGCTGCTGCCCATGTCTGGATCAATTAATCCTATCAAACCCACCTCTAACCAATACACACTCACACCAAGATATATGAGCTCACACACACATACATATGGCACACCAGCCATAACTTTTCAGGGCTCAGGAAAATATGAACTCTTTAAACCTCTTCTTTCTTTTCTTTCTCTTTCCTTTTGAGACAAGATTTCACGTAACTTGAATTCTTAGAGATCCCCATGCCTTCACCTCCAAAGTGCTGGGATTAAAGGTGTACACCTCTACACACAGCTTCAGATTCACTTTGGAACTGATGCAGGCACCATGGACACTGAAGACGGTGGTTTGGGTTTGGGTTTGATTTTTTTTTGTAGGCACATGTCCCTCACAGAGCTGGTGTCCTGTGTCCAGTGACCTCTCTCTTTTTTTTGTTTTGTTTTGTTTTTTTGGTTTTTTCGAGACAGGGTTTCTCTGTGGTTTTGGAGCCTGTCCTGGAACTAGCTCTTGTAGACCATGCTGGTCTCGAACTCACAGATATCCGCCTGCCTCTGCCTCCCGAGTGCTGGGATTAAAGGCGTGCGCCACCACCGCCTGGCCAGTGACCTCTCTTTTTACAGACAAAAGCTAGTCTAATGATTAATAACAGGTTCCAGGATGCATAAATTGGGCAAGACACTATTTTTTTGCCTCATTAGTAATATGGGGTGAAAGTCACCAGTGTAGCACAAATCTGTCCCCCAAAAATATATGAAGTAGGGCTTGAAAGGACAGTAGATAAATCCAGCATGAAATGGGACCACTGACATGGCATTCTACTATAACCATGTAACCAGAAGGAAATCCTGGGCAGGCGCATGCTCGGCTGTACTTACCATCAATTAAGAGACAAATAATGGTGAAAAACAGAAAGGAAATTCTGTTGATATTGTCACACAGGAAAAAGAAACAAATAAATGGATTCAGTGACCCCAAGTGTGGATTCAGTGGACTAAAATGAGTTGTAGTCTTAACCAGAGGAGGAGTTGGGGCAAGGAGCAGTCCAGTCCAGTTCTTGGTATGGTCTCCATGATTAAACATAATCTGCACACCAGTACTGCATGGTGGTCCAAAGAATTCTTCATTGCTTCGAGGGACAAGGTGATTCTCAAGAGATGATGATTTCTGCTCCAGCGTGCAGCTTCCCCAGCATGGACGAATGCCTTCTTTACCATAGGTAGTTATAATCAATGATCATGGAACCTGCTATGACAAATGGCATCTTACACCAGACGAGGCACCCATTGTCTTTCAGGCATGTGCTGATTGACGGTGACAGCTGACTTGAGAGTAGGAAACCCCAGTCTTCCATCACTATTGAAATTTCTTAAGCTCTGGTAAGGGCGACTCCTCCCTGCCAGCAGCCTCTACATATATCTCTTCAAAACCAGTCACCAGTTGTTTATGGAAAACCCAGACTTGGAAAATGAGTAAAGGATCACAGGCTTGGTTAAATGACAGAAGACAATAGGGGAGTTGATGTCTGACAAAACTGTAACGACACCCCTGATAGTAGGCTCATGCCGTCAGCATCTTCTTCCTATATACAGTAAATTGCCTAGCAAGGGCAGGACGCTTGGGCAGAATTAATCACTACCTGGAAAACAATTTCACAGTAGAATAAACAGACAGGCAAAAATAATAAATGCATAGTATTGTCCAGTTTTTAACCTGGGCCTCAATATATATTAAAAACAAGTCAATTACTTGCAGCACTGACAGAAGCTCATCTTGTTTAGCAAAATAAGATAAAGAGGTTTGGGGTGAAGGGCTGCCTGGTAATCTGAAGGGAAAACAGCCTGGGATGATAAATATCTAGTGTCAAGCTTTCCCTCAGCCTCAGGCTTCCAAGGGACACAGGCTGCCAATTTGGTCACATCTGAAGGAGCCGAGGTAGGAGGGGTGGCACAGAGCATTAGGCGGAGACTTGTATCTGCTTCTGGGATGCTCTTAGAAAATACAGAGGCAGAATGCAAAGTTGCAACATCTTTTCTCTCCCAGCACCTATCTCTCGGCAGGACAGCTCAGTTCCCACTTTCCTGTTCTGTTCTGAGTCCTTGAAGGGGGTTTGGCTTTCTGTGCAGAGCGCCAGGAGCTCAGCTTTAAGCTTGTTTCCCAGGACAAAGCCAATTGTTTTTCTTCACTGTCTGCTGGACAGATGGACTTTCCACACTGATGTTAAATCAGTCAAGAGGCCTCTGAGAGCACACAATTTAATCCTAAAATAAATGGGATTTCATACCTATTTGACTTGGCGCAAACATGTGGAAACATTTTTTTTTTCTGATTCTTGAGTTGGATGTGCTGAATGGACCCTGCTTTCTGGAGTGTGATACCAGAGCCTTGGCAGGGAGATGTCTGAATTATAGCCTGGGCAGTGAAGGATCTTTTATAATCCCAGAGTTACTTTTTCTAAGATGATGGCTGCAGTATTTTCTAAATATAGGAGATGTCCTTGAAAATCAAAATATCCTCAAAAGCTGTAGGGCCTGTATCTCTTGCCTGCTCTTTAATGCATGACTCCTATGGTCCTTATCTGTTTCTTCCTGAGATCCACAAGAAGTGGGCAGCACTCCATTGACATGACCACCTAGTCATTTTGAGCCTTGCAAACATCTACCATGTGACTCATCTAAGATACGTGAATATTCATCTACAAAAGAGAATGCTATGATGTGGGCATAAATGTATTTATGCAAAGTTTAGGTCTTCATTAGCTACACACTGGCTTCTGATTTGATCATAGCCTTTGTCTTCTTGTTCTCTCCTGTGAATTCAGCACCACAAACTGCTTTGCTTACAGTGAGCAGATAAATAAACTAATAGGTTCAAATGAGTTATTTCCTGTGAAATGATAGCTCCTTCTTTGCTCTAGCTCCCCTCACCCATCTTCCAGCCCTGCCCTAGCTCCAGAGCCGAGAAGTCCATGAGATGGAAGGTTCAAAATTGAAGACCACTCACTAGTGGTAGCTGGAGGCACATCTTCCTGAAAGACACAAATTTTTGGGCTCATCAAGTCAAGGATACTTAGCCTGCCCTCCTGGAGGCTCCCCAGACAGTCAGCTTTCCAGATGTGAGCTTGTCTGGTCAGCTCAATGAGCCTCAAATCAGCCTTGAGCAGCTGCCTTGATGGAGCAAGGCCTGGCCTCAGAAGAAATTGTTCCAGGTGCTGCTTCTCATTTTCATTAGTTTATATAACTCTGTGTTATCAACAGAAGGATTTCTATCCCCCAAAACACTTCCTATATTCCATAATGCCTGGAATTCCTCCTTAGTGTTCAGATTTGGGTTTCATAGCTGCATACCTCAAGGGTCTTTCAAACTTGCCTGGGCAATGAAAACATTTGTTTCCCCTTCGTAAAAGAGTAAGCTGAGAGCTGGACCCTGCTGGGGTGGAAGGTAGGTGAAATGGTCTTCAGTGCAAGGAGGGCAAACGCAGAGGCCATAGCCTAGTCAGCCAGGCTCCAGGAACACAAGTCCTCAAGAGCCACATTAGCAAGGGAGGAAGAAGCAGAAGGGGCTGCTGCAGCCTGGGAAGTTCCCTGTGCCCCTTGAGGGAATTGCTATGCCCCAACATTTACTAAAAGGGCCTCGGGGCCTGCTGAATGTGTCCATACACAGGCATTCCAGGTCTTATTTACTTGATCCACAGGCTCAGAGACATCCTGTGAACGGGGATACTCCTGGCCCTGAAAGGACCTTCCTTGTTGTCTGAACCTAGGGCTCCCACACATGTGCCTACTTGTGATGGACTATTCCAAGAACATCCTGAAAGCTGCTACCCCAACAATGGTCACTGCAGCCTTATCCATCTATGAGCCCAGCAACTGCCTACATATATCAGAATGATATCTCTTTTGTTGCTAAGGGCCACTGTTAAAACATCACTCTTGTGTCTCCTCCCTTTGCCTTTAGAACCCTCTGCTTGACCTGGGTGGTCTATGATCTGCTCCTCCCTGCTCTGCCAAAGACTTTCAGATTCCCCTCTCACTCCTAAGTAAATGTGTTCTTTAGAGGGCCTCTGTGTGTTCCTTAGATTGACAGACATAACCCAAGCCAGAATGTCTTAGTCATGGCTGGAGCTCCCAGCTAACTGCTTTATCCAGAACACTGATTTCTTTTTTTTTTTTCTCTACACTACTAATCCAAATCCTGTTCTACAGGCAAATCCCAGAGAAGGCAATGCTTGCAATTTTAAAGTCTTTATACTCTTTAACACTTCTTGTATTCAGAAAAACAACATTCTTCTAAATGGGAAGAGTTACATTATCCCTAAGAAATTTTGTGTTACTCCATCCATACAAGAAGTCACTAAGGAGGTCAGATGGAAGCACAGCCTTGTTTTATTGCTGAAGTTGCAAACAAGTTGTTTTGTGTGGCAATTGTATTCTTTTTTTTCAAATTCCATTACTGCTTTCAAGACACAGCCAAACCACCATCTCAGAACATGGTGAAATGTCCCTCTGGTGCAGACAAACCACTATGATGCCACGCAGGAACTCTGTGCATGGCAATTTTATTTTTCTTTTGGTAACTCCAAGAACCTTTTCCTCAGCAGTATCAGAGATCTGCCACTGGAGTTGAACTTTCAAGGAATAAGGCAACAGATCCATTTTCAGACCATGGCAGGGTCCTAGATGACATGGATGCCCATGTGTCCTGGGGATAAGATTGAAGCAGCTTGGGCCCAGGCTTCTCTGTAGGGTCATCCACCTTTCCCAGTGAAGGGATCAATGAGATCAGTAGCCAATGAATCCTCCTAACAAGGTGCCCGGCACACATGGACACTTTAATGAGCCTGCTGGAATTTGTGGCTGACATTTGCAAACACAGAGGAAGAATGATTGGAGGGCCCTGCCATCAGGACAAGGGGGAATCATGCCCACACCCACGGGGCCAGCGGGATCAACTGGACTATAAACCTCTTAGCAGACATTCACTCCCTGGAGATATCAGGATGATTGGCAGATACAAGGAGAGGAGCAGAGGGAAAGGAGAGAGGACAGGCAGAGGGGGACGCCTAGCACAACAGCTTTATGACAAGTCCACATTTTCTTAGCATGGCATTGATCTCCAATTGCTTCCAGTACCTGATCAATCCTGGTAGAAGCGAGGTGAGGTAATGTATTTTCAGCCCCTAGAAGACTGCAGGAAGAAATACACTTGCCACCATGAAAGCTATCCTAGTATCTCTTAAAGAGCAGAAATCCCTGCCAAGTAAATGCATCTAGCAATAAAGATTGCATTCAGAGTAGATGAAATATCCCCATAGTTCCTGGTGTTATGCACCCTTCAGTATACCCAGATTTGTTACTTGGAGTTTATCTGCCAAGAAAGGAGCATATATTGACAAAACTTGTTCTTTATTAGCTTCCCTCTGCACATGTGCTAAGTCTTGCTCCAATTCCGCATAAAGCAAACGTGACAGGCATGCACAACAGTACACATTGAAAAACTGGAAGTTGGACGTGGTCAGCTAGGAGAAAATGTAAGGACTGGGCCACGTCCAAGAGCATCCTGCGTTGGGGACCTCTCTCACCATGAAGCTGCAGACAAATATGCAGGCCCCTGGATTCATTTCATCAGAGGAAGGAAAAAGAGACCCAGCAACAGCAGTAGGAGAGAAATCTGTAGGATTTGGAACCAAACAGCCTCCAACTTCAAGGAGAGGTAACAATCCACAACTAAGCACACCACACACATGAGCTTCATGAATAAAGCTGAAGGGAAGCTAAGCAAGCGTGCGATGTGTCGTGAAATTTACATGAAGTGTGTTGTTGGCAAGATGAGAATGTCAGATATTCTATTAATCTGTTTCTGTGGGAGGAGTGTGAAAGGAGCTCACATTTATAAAACTTTACCAAGCCGTACATTTGATATGTACGCTTCTCTGTATTTATTGTATACTTCAACAAAGTCAGGAGAAGAAGGGAAGGAGAGAAATAAATCGAATGGGCCCAGTTTCATCCAGCTGTATCAGCCTGTCTCTCTGGTCTGTCAATCACCTCAGCTTTCAGCTTCTTTTCCTTTCAATGCCTCCTTTGCTTCTATTGAAGAGAGTTTTCATCAACATAAAGAAGAGTGGCGGATTGGGCAGCGTAGAGGGTGTGTATATGACTCCTTGCCTTCACATGGCTTCCTGCAAACACTTCTGATCCCAGAGCTCAGTGTAGAAGGGACCTAGACCTGTGGGTTTCAGCTGAGCATGACTGCCACCTTATCCTTCATGGAGACTTCTCAGTTTAATCCTTATCTCTGGGCAGAAAACAAAATTGAACTGCTCTATGGATTAGAAGTCTGTCAAAGTCATCCTGTGAAAATCTCTTTCTGCAAACAGATATGATAAAGTATGTGTTTTCCTTCCCTCTCTTTATTTTGATGATATCCACTCACAGTGAGCAGGGGAAACTTTGTCCTTGACTCTCTCATGCTATTTTAAGATGTTTGCTGCCTTGGGGATGGATTTATGCAGCTCACCACATCCCCATAGCCCATTCTCTGAAAGAGTGAGGTACCTACCTACCTGAGCCAAAATGCAGAGTATCATTGCTAGGAATACAGACTTGCTTTGTACTAAAATCAGGGGTCACCAGCGTTGATTCTTCTTTACCATTCTGGTGATCACTGAATGCCTGTTATATTTGGTCTCCCTGATAGAACATGGAAAAGCAAAAAGCAGCTCAGTTCCTGTGTTGATAATATCTCAAAGTTGATTATTTTAATCTGACAAGTAAGCCACCTGTCAGACAGAAAAATAAATCAGGTATGAATATTACTTAGAAGTGATGGCAAGATATCCAGCACCATCAGACAAAGATAATAGAGTGCACTCCTAGCCAAAAGAAGGAGTCTAAAATTTGGTATCTATACAAAGTAAGTAGATGCTTCAAAGTCCAGAGGGCTATTTGAGAATCTGTTGTACACACCCTTGCTTGTAAGGTAAATCTTGCTGGAAGGAACACTAACTATAAAGTGGAACAAAAGTGAGTCTTCATTGGGTTCTCCGTGCATTTTAGCCAAAGTTGGGATGCTACCTTAGACAAGGGTTTCCTACCTGATCTGAGAGGCTAGAGGAAATGATAAGGACTCCTGTGAGCCAGCAAGAAGTACACAGGCTGTCTCAACACACATTAGTAGCAGTTCCCATCAATGACAGTCCACTGATTCTTATTAAACATTCAAAATTTAGCAATTGAGCCAGTTACTACTTGCCAGTGCTAAGGACATTTAGACCTATCAAAAAAAAAACAAATGAGAAATGGTTCCCTGGGTTTTGCATGGTACAGATGGTACAGAAGTGCCAATCAGCTGGCATCAGAAGTATTCATGTGTGAGCGTTGCCTGTGGCATGGAACACAGGAATTTGGCAAACAATGTAAAAGGACTTCAAAGTATAGGTACACTCACTAGAAGGTTTGAAATCTTGGAAATTTCATCCAGTCCACAAGTCCTGGCCTCTGAGCTCTGTTTATGGAACATGCCTCAGGACGGACAGAGTACCTACTCTGAAAGACCTTGTATCCTAGCAGAGGATCAGTGACAGTTCTGCATAAATGGGAGAAGCATGTTCTAGGGGCACCTCAAGAGAAGAGTCAGGAGTCCAATCAGTGGCTAGACTATGGCTCAAGAATCATTGTACAGCTGAACAAGAAGTTGGGATCTCCTTTAGCAGCTATACAAAGTCACTGGGGCATTCCATGTAGAAAAGATAGAACTTGGTGAGAAATTCTGGGTAGAGGAAACAGAGAGCATAGGACCCCAGAGAAAGTTATGCCTTCCTCAGTATCCTTCCTTCTCATCTGCAACCAGAGTTGATGGAGGAAGGTCATTGATTAAGTAATAAAGAAACTGCTTGGACTCACAGGTTAAAATATAGATGGGAGGAGTAAACAGAACAGAATGCTGGGAGGAAGAGGAAGTGACCTCAGACTCGACAGCTCTGCTCTCTGGAGCAGAGACGCCATGCTCCCCTCTCCCCGGCAGATGCAATTCAGCTCCTACCCAGGATGGACGTAGGCTAGAATCTTCCCGGTAAGCGCACCTTGGGGTGCTACACACATGATTGGAAATGGGCTAGTCCAGGTGCGAGAGTTAGCCGAGAAGAGGCTAGATAAAATGGGCCAAGCAGTGTTTAAAAGAATACAGTGTCCGTGTAATTATTTCGGGATATAAGCTAGCCAGGCGGCCAGGGTGCTGGGGACGCAGCTCTACCACTCCAATTACAACACAGGGTGAACACAAGAGTGGGCAAACATCATTGCTTCTCCTAAGTGTTCCAAAAACTGTAATGGACAACAAAGAAAGCTTGCTTTGTGAAGCCAAACTGAAGAACTCCTATCCCCCCCACCACCACCACACGCACTCAAAGATGTCTAGTCTCACTTCCAGAGTTACCTGCAGATACTGTGATCCCCAAAGAATAGTCTCATCATCCACCCTGGTGAGGACTCATCTACCCTTGTTGCCTATGTATCTTGCTTTTTCACCTTACGGTGAGCCTTTAAGAAGAGAAATGTGACAGAACTAGCTCATGGTTGAAGAGTCATGTTCTAGGCTGCTGCTTCTCAATATGTGAATCAAGGTACTTGCCACCACGAGCCAGCCACATGGTCATGGAATACCAATACAAAAATTACTTACCTTCTACTGAGGAAAATTCTCGCATGGATCAAATTGTTACTGTTTAGAAATTTTCCTTCCATGACTTCTTCCTTGTGCAATGAAATAGCTGGATTCCCAAGCAATACAGTAGCTGGCTTGTAGCAACTATTTTCATAACATTGTAGTATTGCTTATTCATATGCAAGAGTTACTTGATCAAGAGATAATGTTCATCTCAGAAGCTAAAAGCTGGCACAGAAAAACTCCACTGCCAGATATATGTATACTCTCTCTAGTTATTAGTCAAAGGTGTCCCAGAAACTCCCCCAAACAATGCAATCTATTGCCACTGTTCTTAGTTGCCCTCCAGAACTTGATGGTAAGACCCTGCTGCCGAAGATATTATAAATTTGAGTCATAGAATATGAGGAAATCAAGCTGGTACTAACCAAGAATCTTTCCCCACACTGACTAGCTTTCAAAGTGCTAAGTAGAATGTGCATCTCAGGGGAGGAGGTCGTCAGTAAGACTAGGCTAAAGTCAGCCAGGAAGCAATGGGCTGCTCCCATAGCATTTGTGTCATTATTGTACCCACGGGCATATCTTGACACATCAATCATTCTTGTAGTTCACAGGTTGACTGCTGGGTCTTACTGATGACCTCCTCCCCTGAGAAAAACATTATCTCTTGACCAAGTAACTTTTGCATATGAATAAGAAACACTACAATGTTATGAAAATAGTTGCTATAAGCCAGCTACTGCATTGCTTGGGAATCCAGCTATTTCATTGCACAAGGAAGAAGTCATGGAAGAAAGGGTGGGGCTTATGCACATAACTGAGGAGCTATTGACAGCTGACAGAAGCTGGGAGCTGGATAGTCAATTTTCTTTAAGGGTATGACCCTTAGCAGGGCGATTGCTCCATAGTAGATGGCCCCATTTGTATATGGGTTTTTTTTCAATTTTATAGAAGATATGTAGTTAAGAGGGAGTGGAGAGATGAGGGTAGGTTCAGGAAGTGTTGGGAAAGAAGTAGCGAGTGAATGTGATAAAAAAAAAGACCTTGCATACAATTCTCGATGAATTGATTTAAATATTATATATACTTTAAGTAGACAAAGTAAAAAATTGTGATTCCCTCTCCTAGTTCCTCTGAGAACATTTCCTCTTGCATAGATTTTGGGACCCTGATTTCCTCACAAGGGTATTTAAGGAGCTTTAAACCATGGGCTGATTACTGTCCATGAATTAGTTATTGATTTCTTCAAACCAGTACTTTATTACCTCATCTGGTACCTAGAAAACAGAATATTATTAATTTAAAAAACTACTGATTGATAACTGAACTATGTTGCTGGCAGTGTGGCTCTTTCCTCATTCTTTTCTTCAAGTTTTCTAATCTTTCCTTACCTCATCTTGACCACCATTACCTGACCTCTGCCTTAGTGTCAGGGCTCTGCTTCTCTGACACTCTATTCTTTCGTGTCCTTTAATAACGCCAGGACCCTTGGTTCTACACCCTGCCAGTAATTCTCTTTGATCTTGACTCTGAGCACACTCTTCTCACTTCCCCATGAGAACAGGCAGTACCATGTCAGTCTTTATCAAGTCCCCTGGTTAATCCATGATTTGAAATGTATAGGAACCATATGCAGCTTATTTATTATTCTGCTCTCTCTCTATTTCTCTCTGTCTCTGTCTCTCTCTGTCTCTCTGTCTTTCTTTCTCTCTCTGTCTCTCTGTCTCTCTGTCTTCCTCTCTATCCCCCCACATTTCTCTTCCTCCATATCATTTCTTTAAGAGATAAAGCTTCAATCTCCATTCTAGTATGTCTATGTATTCCATCATCAAGCTGAGGGCACTGTGGCACAGAACACAGATGGCCCTGCTTCTGTAGAAGAGATGGATAGTAGACAGCCAAATCAAAATATCAGCTACATATTGCAATATTATGACAAGTTCTGTAAAAGAAACAAACAGAGTTTGCAAGGAAATAATCAGGCTGGAAAGAACAGGGCAAGGGCTCTTCTAAGCAAGACTGTGAAGGACAAAGGTGGGTGTTAGAAGGTACAGGAGGGGAAAGTCCCAAGACAGAAGGAACAAACTGGCCTGAAGGTATAAATAGGACTGAGAGATCCAGGGGATTCCAGCTAGAGCTGCAGGATTCTTTGACTGGACACACATACTTAATGAAGTCATCTAGATATGTATGTCTTATAACGTCTACCTACAAGGAAGTGAAATGAAACATTCATGTTAGGAGGCAGACCCCAATAATCCTTTTAACTTCCAATCCTACCTTTCACTACTCATGTCAAATTGGCTGCATCGCCCCATCTTTGTACTGAGACTTTACCATTCTGCTTCCAATGAATGGGCTCCCAATAATGCCTTCCAAAGACCTGCTATTAATACAAATGCTCATTGCTGATGATTGTATATTTTTGTGCTTCAAGACATTTCTCCTTAATTGTGTCTTCTAATATTTTAACTGGTTTGGACATGATAATAAAGGACGTGAGGCTCGCTAATCTATCTAGACTATAGAGTAGATGGCTTTTTATTTTATAATGAATATGGTTACTTTGAGATGAGAACCTACTGGAATGAAGCTGAATACTGATAACAATGATGGAATTAAGGAATAGAAGGGATACATAATTCGTGGACATTACAGGAGAAGCAAAACCTTTGGAAAATTAAAATAAGATGAGATGCAGAGTGCCCTGGTGGGGACTGACCATCTGGTCAAGTGTGTGATCACCGGTACAGGTTTCCTCGTGCCCAACCCCAGCTCAATAGTTAACATTAAGAATTATTATGTTTCAGTTGTTTTATCTAGAAAAATACAAGGATGGTAATAATGCCTCCCTGATAGTCTTGTGAAATTTTAAAAACATATTGTGAACTTTTAAACGAGAAACAAGTTTATTTTTTTTATTTATGAGGAAGAGGATAATAAATAAAATGTTACTTGGAGGGAAATAAGATCTAGTCACTCAGACCCTCTGATTTTTCTATTTTTCTTCCCCCTGCTTAATTTCCTTCCCTTCAGTGGGTAGGATTTTCAGTACCATGGCAAGGATTTCTGTCACTGGGGCATTCTTGCCATTTCCAACTCTAGAGGAAAAGGATTCTGTTTTTATTATCAATTATATTTCCCTAAATTTTTGTGGTGTTTTTTTTCCCCTGATGTGGTTTCTATTTTTAAATTAAAGTACAAACTAGCAAGTTCATTTGGAATTCTGGTATGTAGTTAATTTGGATTTCTCCTGCTTGTTCACTGGTCCCCTACTTTTTGCTCATTTCTACCCTCAACAGTCCACATGCATGTAACATGTGTTCTGTGACTCCACACTTTACCGTCTTCTCTAAAGCCTCTTTCTGTCTGTCATGGGCCCCATTCTGACTTTATGATCTGTGCCTACACTCACTCTCACAAGCCTGCACACAGTAGGAACCGAAACTAAGATCTGCCTGTCAGAAAGCAGGCAGCATTTGACTTGCTAGGCCTGGGATATTTCTCTGCTACAGTTCCATCAGGTTTCCTGCAAATTTTGTAATTTTATTCTTTTTCTTTAAGGCTAACAGCAGCCTATCTCTGGAAAGCAGAGGCACTCTGCGAATGTGAATAAAAGGTGACACATGAAAGAATGGCTAGAGGAAGTGGGTCAGTGAGCGCATTCAGGAGAAGTGAGCTCACCTGCTCATCCAGCAGCAGGTGTGCATACATAATAAAGCCCCCAGGTCAACCACAGAGTGTTATTTTTCTTCAGCAAAGCTGTTGTTCCTGTGTCAGTCATCAAGAGAGCAGATGATTGGACTCTCCAGGCTGTGACAAAATGTTTCCTAAAAAGTGAGAGGACTGAAATTATGTGTAATGATGGAATTATGTGGACTTTAGAGACGCAGAAAAACATAGAAGAGGTTTCAGATGGGTGCAGAGAATGGATGCATGACTTGGTACTCTTGATGAGGATAAAACGTTGACTCAGTTAATGGTGGATGTGGAAAAAGCTTGTTCGCTAAGAGGCCACAGATAAGAAGGAGCCATCAGAATTCAACCTCCTCTGGTCTGGTCTGGTTTGTTTTGGGTTTTGATACAGAGCTTCTCTATGATGCCTTGCTACCCTGGTATTCTGTAGTCCAGGCTGATCTCAATCTAGTGGCAATGTTCCTGCCTCAGTTTCCCAAGTGCTGCAATTTACAGACATGTACCACAGTACACACTTCCTCTGGCTCTCACAGATGTCAGTTCCCAGGACAGTCACATCAGGCCTGTCTAACACACGGAGGAGACAAGGTCGAAGAAGGGAGAAGAGATGGGCTACAATCAGAGGCCAGGGGAGTATGAGTGTCTCCATGATTGGGGAAGAGATTACAGTCCTAGGATTCGAGATGCAGGAACACATGGAAGTCAGAAGGAGTAGCTTCAGAGTGTGTGTGTGTGTGTGTGTGTGTGTGTGTGGACAGAGAGAGAGAGAGAGAGAGAGAGAGAGAGAGAGAGAGAGG
>NC_022012.1:20527769-20560456 GCF_000317375.1 Microtus ochrogaster
AGAGAGAGAGAGAGAGAGAGAGAGAGAGAGAGAGAGAGAGGTTACCTTTCTCCCAGCACTGCAGCTGCAGTTTCCCTTCCCCCCAGCTTCCGTCTTCCCTACAAAGCTTCTCCCATGTTTCATGTTTAGAGCTCATTTCATCATAACTTCAGGAAACACTCCAAATTAATAAAATGTAAATGTATTCAGGTTGCTGTCTCATTTCACAAATATAATTTTCACATTGATGTTTAATTGCCTTAAAATCCTGGCAAGGTTAAAAGGGAACTATCTCTTAAACATTAGTTATTAAATTACGTATCAGCAATTCATTTGTTTGCTGCATTGATTTGAGCTTTCTGACACTTTTTATTGATTGTTTGAAAGCAAACTTTCAATTATCAAAGGATCAGACCTAAGTTCAAAATTGCTTTCAATGTAGTAAGAAGCTGCTTGATAGTTTAAAGATCCCAGTGTCCTAAGAGCAAACGTGACTGGAGCCCCAATGTGGGGATCAACTAAAGGAAGCATTTTTAATGGGAGGTTTTAGAAAAACACAGAATCGAATTCTGGCCACTACATTGTTACTGCTTTGGCAGAGCAGCAATGTGCTTGTGTCTTAGAGGCCAGTGTACTGAATGTGTTCTGGAAAGTTTAGACTGGAGATAAAGAACTACATTTGGCAGACATCCCAGCTCAAATCCAACGTGTTACAAAAGCATTGAACTTCAGATTCTTGGCGGTGAAATAATAGGAGGTAATACATTGGCTTATCTGTTTATCTGTATCACAAATGTCTAAGGTCTAAGGATTATTGTATTATGATCTATTGACAGTTTTATGCGGTGGGCACATATTACATATATGAATGTGTTTATAGATATATAAATGTATATGTAGCACAGCATATATTATGGGTTCTAGTGATATAGATATCTACATGTATCTATGTCTACATTCAGGTAGATAGTACCTATTTCTATTTATAAAAACAGGTAGGTAAACAATTTAATGATTGATAATATATGATAGATATATAGATAGGTGATATAGATACATAGATAAAGTATAGATAGATAGATAGATAGATAGATAGATAGATAGATAGATAGATAGATCAGAGATATACAGAAGACAGGTGATAGAGATAGATGATAGATGATGGATAGATAGATAGATAGATAGATAGATAGATAGATAGATAGATAGATAGATAGATGAATGGCTGATAAACTACAGCTCTCCACTTTTAACACTTCTGACAATCTTCTGACTTGTGTGTTACATGTTCCAGCTTTAGAGATTAAGAAACAAAAGCAATAGGGAAGATAAAATTGTTCAGAGAATACATATAGAGCTCAGGACAGGTCTTGTGCTCTACACTGGAACAAGAAGAGAGATGCTCCAAGGGCAAAACCTACCTATACAGGCCTGCAGCTTGTGAATGGAGGCCTAAGGAATTTTATGCTCCTAAAATACCTACGAAAGCTGCTACCAATCTGATTTAGGTTGCTTCTAGCATAGTCTTTTATCACAGAAACAGAAGAGCAACTAATGCATAATGGGACTTTATTTACATTTTTGTTTTTCAAGACATGCTTGCCTTGAATTCTCTGTGTACCCAGGGTGACATTTAACAGGCCCTTCTGCCTCCAGCTCCAGGATTCTGAAGCTACTGGCTTGTGACAACACACCTGCTTTCCTCAGTGCTAGGACTTAGCCAGGGAGGGCCAGCTGAATACTAGGCAGAAACTCCACCAACTCAACTACATCCCCAGTCACCCACAAGTGCTTTTGAGTGCCTTTTAAATGCCAGATAATATTCCAGAATGGTACGGGATACAGAAGAAGACTCAAAGACCCAAGCAAATCAGTTCATAAGAAGGAGAAGGGTTTTTTCCCCCAGCTTATTGTTTCAGAAGTTTCGATCCATAGTCAGTTGGTCCCCTGATTTTTGGCTATGGTAAGGCAGGTAATCTGGGGCAATAGAACATTAGTTCTTTAACCACTTCTTAGTGGTTAAAGAAAGAGGGAGAAAGACACGGAGGGTATAGATCAAATCCCTAATGCTCTGACTTCTTTCCATGGTGACTCAACCTCCTAGGTCCTACCATCATCAGTAAGTGAACCAACCCTTGAACACATGAGCCACTGGGGGACACTCCTGATGCAATTACAGCAGAAAAGAACAGTGTTTGACAAAGGAATAAAAATCCAGCCATAACCTAAAACTTAAAGGAGCTAACTATGTAATGAACAAAAGAAAGAGAGCTTCAAATATTGATGTTTCTCCACTATCGGGTGAAGTCTTGAAGAACTCTTAAATCAAAAATACTATAAAGTAAACTTTTCACCTAACCTCCTGTTCATTTTCTTAGCAGCACAATACACAGTAGTGTCCACTGGTCTCCCCATTCTTTCTTACAGTGAACAAGAAATGCAGCAATTTTAGACATTAATCAAAGGGATTCTCATGTTCCAGGAAGGATTTGAGGTTTCAACAATAAGAATCAAGGCTTGGGCAGAATATAGAAATTCTATGCTGAAGGAAGACATATATATGAGAGAGAGAGAAAGAGACAGAGATACATTTAGAAAGACAGAGACATAGAGACAGAGAGAAGAGACTAGAGATACTAAAACAGAGACAGGGGAGAGAGAAGGGAGGGAAAGAAAAGAGATAGAAAGAGAAAAATGGAGAGAGAGGGAAAGACAGAAAGGTGAAGAGAGAGACAGAACAAGGGAGAGATAGAAGAGGAGAGAGGAAGATTAAATTAAAAGTTGGAAAGATCAAGGAATGGAAAACATTCCATAGCTACACTGCCATGGACAGGAACCTGTTCTAAGAGGCAGAAACAACTGTCCCTTGTAGACACAAGAGAGACAAGAGAGTCCTATGCTATAACCTCTGTCATCTTCTCCAGGATCCTGAGCAGGAAGATTTGGGAAGCGCTAATGGCAACACAATGGGAAATAACCTCAGAAGCATTCTGCTTCAGTTTCAGGTTTGCAAAACATTTTCACTATCTGTAGTAATAGGAGCGGCGGGGTTGCATCCCCAGCACTCCGGCCACCTGCTAGCTTATGCCCTGAAATAATTACATGGAAACTGTATTCTTTTAAACACTGCTTGGCCCACTAGCTCTAGCCTCTTATGGGCTAATTCTCATATTTTGCCTAACCCATTTCTAATAATCTGCATACCACCACTAGGTGCGCTTACCAGGAAGATTCTAGCCTATGTCCATCCTGGGTCAGAGCTTCATCGTGTGTGCCTCAGAGAGCAGAGCTATCGCGTCTGCCCTGGAGAGGGGAGCATGGCATCTCTGAGTTCACTTCCTCTTCCTCCCAGCATTCTGTTGTTTACTCCACCCACCTATGTTCTAACTTATCAGGGCAAGCAGCTTCTTTATTTAGTTAACCAATGACCTTCCTCCATCAACTATCTTTTCTCCAGCCCTGGCACCTTTCCCACAGTCAAGGTTTTGTTGAATCCAGCAGGTTAAGATGAAGGGAGGTGCATGGACTTCAGCATCAGAAGGTTCTTTATTCAAATTCTGAGAGCACCAATGCATTCTGGGAGTTGAGTAAATATCTCTGGAGTTACACTGAGTCCTTGGCCTACTGCTTTTCATGCATGATATTTTTTTTTTAAAAAAATGTATCTTTAGGGCCTCAATCTCCTTGTCAAAATGAGAATTCTACTGTGTTCACCAGGCGGAATTGTGAGACCTCAGTAACAGAGCATGTGCTGAACAAAACCTCCACAAACAGCACATACTATCATGGAACAATGAGAATGGTGATATGACCTGGGGTGATCATTTAATCTATCTCTCTCACTCATTGTTTTCCTTTCTCTTTGTTTTCTGTCAAGCTAGGGATCAAATCCACAGCCTTGCAAGTGCCAAAGAACTGTTCTACTAGCAAGATGCATCGTCCTAGCCCTAGCATCTAAGACAGTAATTACATGTACATGGCAGGCACTGTAACACGTGATGACCTCTATCTAATGAATGACTGTTGCATCGATTGTTAGAAGCAGTTATGGCAACAGAATTTAGCCATCAATCCCTCCAAGGATCTCAATGCAGAGAACAGGTCCTTGAGTTACCCATTCTCTTTGTCATATCCAGTGACTTATAAAAATTAAAGTTTAAAGGTTTGACTATTTATTCTGATGTGAATGTCATTTTTTGTCAAGAGATCTATGGGGACTCAGTCAAGACTCTTACTAAGCTATGTTATTACTCAAATTCTCTTTCATTTTCTTTCTCTCAGTCTTGGGCCCCAAAGGTAATCTTCATGGGCAAAGCATTCTGCCTTCTAAACTCCATTTCAGAATTAGCTTCCCATGTAACCCAACCTACAGCACCCAACTCTACATGGCCAGGACAAAGAGGAATGCATAGCATCTAGCACAGTTGTTGGGTAACATGTTGCCTCCTCTTCCCTCCTTTGGTACACTGCCACACCCAAGTCTCTTATGATTTCCAGTGCATCCCATCTCTTTGTTTTGTTTGGTTTGGTTTTGGTTTCTGAGACAGGGTTATTCTGTGCAGCAGCCCTAAGTATCCTGGAACTTCCTTTGTAGAGCAGGGTAGACTTTTTTTCTTTTTTTTAATTTTTTATTTATTTATTAAAGATTTCCGTCTCTTCCCCGCCACCACCTCCCATTTCCCTCCCCCTCCCCCAATCAAGTCCCCCTCCCTCCTCAGCCCAAAGAGCAATCAGAGTTCCCTGCCCTGTGGGAAGTCCAAGGAACCCCCACATACATCCAGGTCTAGTAAGGTGAGCATCCAAACTACCTAGGCTCTTAACAAAGCCAGTACATGCAGTAGGATCAGAAACCCATTGCCATTGTTCTTGAGTTCTCAGTAGTCCTCATTGTCCGCTATGTTCAGAGAGTCCGGTTTTATCCCAGGCTTTCTCAGACCCAGGCCAGCTGGCCTTGGTGAGCTCCCAATAGAACCTCCCCACTGTCTCAGTGTGTGGGTGCACCCCCCGCGGTCCTGAGTTCCTTGCCCCATGCTCTCTCTCCCTCCGCTCCTGATTTGGACCTTGAGAATTATGTCCGGTGCTCCATTGTGGGTCTCTGTCCCCGTCTCCTTTCATCGCCTGATGAAGGTTAATATTCAGGAGGATGCCTATATGTTTTTCTTTGTGTTCTCCTTATTTAGCTTCTCTAGGACCACTAATTATAGGCTCAATGTCCTTTGTTTATGGCTAGAAACCAAATATGAGTGAGTACATCCCATGTTCCTCTTTTTGGGTCTGGCTTACCTCACTCAGGATAGTGTTTTCTATTTCCATCCATTTGTATGCAAAATTCAAGAAGTCCTTGTTTTTTACTGCTGAGTAGTACTCTAATATGTATATATTCCATACTTTCTTCATCCATTCTTCCATTGAAGGGCATCTAGGTTGTTTCCAGATTCTGGCTATTACAAACAATGCTGCTATGAACATCGTAGAGCATATACTTTTGTTGTATGATAAGGCCTCTCTTGGGTATATTCCCAAGAGTGGTATTGCTGGGTCCAGGGGTAAGTTGATCCTGAATTTCCTGAGAAATTGCCACACAAGCAGGGTAGTCTTAAACTCACAGAGGTCCACCTGTTTCTGCCTGATGATTGCTGGGATTAAAGGTGAGTGCCACCATGCCCAGTCCCATCTTTTCACATGATGTCATAATTTTGTAAATCAAACTCTTTGTGATTGGAGCAGCCAAACCAATTATGTTATAATTTTGGGTGACTTTTGTTACTTAGTCCTAATTACTCCATGAGAAGAAGGCCAGGAGCTCAACTGGTTTGCTGAAATCTCCTTATTCTCATCTGAAGCATGAGACGACAGGTTTAGGTCAAGATCATGTCTCTCCAGAAGAATTTGTCCCATGCATCAGGAATAGAATTTCTGGTTTTACCCCAGACTCCTCACCCTTCAGACTGCATAGTTCATCCTTGAACCAGTTGCTGCCCTCTAGGAACCATGCTTAATGGCATTAGACAAGCGCTAATTTGCATAGAGACTACCAAGGTCTTTTGCAAAGTAAAGAAATGCACATTGTTAAACAGTTACTATAACATTGACTGCAACCATGAAAACAATTTTACAGCAGATTGAACACACTTAGTGAAAGAAGTCTAGGGCAAAAGCAATTTCAACATTAAATTGGAATTTAGGCAGCAGCAAGCAGGGAACACACAAACAATGGTCAGGTACTGTTCTCCAAATATCCTCAAGCCACCATTTTTCCTAGGGTGGAGAGAGCTCTAGCAGACTAAACTATAGGAGGAGGAGAAAGGATTGGAAGCTAAGTCAAAGGAGTTGGAGGAGAGGATTTCCAATGTGTACAAACATCTGGGAAGTCTGTGCTCGACCCGAAGGAAGTAGTGATTTGAAGGGAAATAGTTAAAAACTGCTGCAATGGAGCCGCGACAGAAAGCCCGATAATAACTGGTCATAATCGGGCATGAAAAAATTGCAGCTATTACTGAGAGAGGAAAATGTAGTCACCAATTAAAGCTTCCTGGTTTTTCTTGAGTCTTCTTTCTCGGGCTGGGTTTAGTCTGTTCACTGCCTTCCTCTCACTAGGGCGAGCCATCATCTTCTGCAGATTGTACCAAGCCCCTCTGTTCTGTGGTCCTGACAGGCAGGCATTGTGCATGGCTGAAGGCAGCTGTCAACGCAGCACCGCCAGTTAAGCTTTCTTATCTGCAGTCTGGAGAACAGCAGTCAGCGCATCTTCCCCTAGGCTTCTCTTGCTTTTCTTTGGGGGAAGAAAACCAGGGAATTTAGACACCAATAATTAATTTAAAAAAATATATTAGGAGGAAGCAAGGCCATCAGTACCTTCCAAAAGCTCACCAGTGTGGTTTATAAGCACTCATTGGATCTCGGTGAGGAAAGTGCATCTAAAAAAAGGAATCCAATTTGAGAAAGAGAGAGAGAGAAGAGGGGGAGGAGGAGGTTAGGATGCAGCTCAGTCATAGAATACGTTTGACAGATGACAGCCATCGGGCTGAATTCCCAACCCCACATACAAACACAAAAACAATAGAAAGAAGGAATTTTGTGCCAATGCTTTTGGCCCCGAGAGGTGACACAACCCATGTCCCCATCACATCACATATTTTTCTACCATCTCTCAGAGAGCCTGGATTGTACAGGATTAAATAATTTCTCATTAAAGGCAAATACCCTTGGGGAAAAGACAATTGTCACACCATGCAGCCAGAAAACAGTCAAGATGAGGGTAAGACAGAGCTGTGATGACACACTGAAAAGATGTTTCTACTTGGTTAAGGCAGACTGAAAATGTAACTAAGCAAGAGTTGCAGGTTCATTGATGAAGGGACAGTTTTGGTAGGGTTATGTTCCCAAAGGGAAGAAGTATCGAATGTCTGAGCCCTAGCATGTTTCAAGTGACTCATCTGGAAATAGTCTTGGAAATTTTAACCAAATTATGATAAAGTCATTATGTTGAGTTCTAGTCTAACATGTCTGGTGTCCATAAATATAGAGAAGATGTGGGTGGTTATAAGCATAGGGAAGCTGATGTGAAGCCATAGAAGGAGGAGCTTCATGAACTTAGAAGATTCAAGGGATACACATAAGGCAAAAGGCACTCAAGAGTCCTGAAAACCTGTAGAGATGGTAAGAGTGTGTTTTCTGGGGACTTTAGAAAAAGCTAAACACTGCAAGCACTTGAGAGATTATGGCCCTTATATTTCATATCTCATTTTCTCACCTGCAAGAGAACAAATCTAGATAGCTTCAATCAGTTCAGTTAGTGCTATGTGGTTATAGTGTGTGTGTGGGGGGGTTGGTGTGGGTGCATGCACACACCCACACACACATACCTAATGCAGATTATTCCAGAAAATTTTATGGAGTTTTGTAAAGACAAAGGTCATCTAATTTTTGTATTATGACTATTGATTCAGAAAATTTGCTTCTCTGCCATTCTTTCGTCAATGCAGTCCTTAACAGAAACATTTTTTTTTAGTATCCAATCAGGGATTGAAAAGGTGCTGACATTTGCATTGAAACATATAGAAATATTTTATAAGAGAATGGGAAGGTGTAGGTGGAAGGGCTGGGGAACAAGAAGGCAGAGTTGTGCCAAGAGGTACTGTAGAGGTCAAAGATAAGGTAATAAAGCCTTCACACCATGTACCTCTGTGGCCCCTCTGCATTCTCTTCAGCTACTGCCTTCCACATTGCTATGCATGTGGTAGGAGCTTATGCGCTTTGCCAGTGGAGAGAGGCAGCTTGATCACTTGCAAACAATTCGGTGCTCTAAAAGTCACAAGTGTGTTCACCTGCAAGCAAGCAAATAAAGCCACTTATTTAAGCGGCTTAAAACAAATACGAGGAACTCTTTCCAAAAACATAAAAAGTCCAGAGGTGAGAAGACATTAGCCATGCATTCAGCTGTTATTGAGACTAATGCCACCATTCTGTTGGAATTTCCTTCACGCTCCAGGCATCATGGCCATCAAATGGATACTGTGACTTTAAACATATACAGAATCATGATAAGCAGCAGGAGAAGCAGTGTCCATTTTAAACTGTTTGTTTACTTCTCCTGAGTAAGTAGATGAGAAAAGAGGAGGGTGCACACCTGCAGGTACAGGTTGCCACCCACTGACCTTCAGCCCTGTAACCTCAAGGTTGCATGGCCAACCTTGAGGGGAAAGAGAGTTTCACTATGGGTAGTCACTAAACCTGGATCTTACTAGGTGGCAAGGTCAGTTCTTCCTCCTGAAATCGGAATGTTACTGTTTCTTTAAACCTCTACTCTTGTGTATTACCTGTTTAAAGACTTCCCAGAGCTGAGTGACAGTTGTCTGTGTCTCTGCACAGCCAAGAGTTGTTCCCTCCCCAAAGTCAGCTGTGATGGACAGTTCAGAAATGCTGCCAGTTGGACAGGCTCTAGGTCATAAATGGAGGCAGATGGAGTGGTCCAGGTAGGAGCAGCATCTATTGTGTGCCACTTTCTTAGGCAGGGGAAATTTCCACCAGTCTGTGCCTTAGCTTGTTTTCCATGATGGAGTATTTAGAAAAGATAAGGCGAAGACTCAAGTCTTGCATGGAAGGTATTACTCTAAACATCAGTGGGAAATTAAGATGAACAAGAATTTCCTCTTTATTTGCATTTCCTATTTTCCTGTTCTGGGTATGGAAACTGGGGTCTTACACATGCTAGTCAAGGGCTCCATCACTGAGCTTTAGCCTAGCTCTACTGAAGTTTGAATAAATTTATATAAATAAATTTATATCCACAAGAAAGAAAGTAAAGTAGGATGAAGTACACACATCCTTGGTGCTATAATAATGTTTCATTAAGAAATGTTTCAACAATGGGGACCACTGAACATTTGTGGAATACCCCTCTAATCAACACTTTGACACTAAGTGTCAGAGAAACCCGCTAAACAGTTGTAGCAGACAATGATTCAGACTGTTCTAGAGTGTTGGGAAGTACGGGGATCCTTGTACAGGGACATCGAGACCTCTCTTTTACGTTTTATTAATGTTCATGTTTAATTCATGACATTCTCTCAGAAGCTCTTTTTCATGAGGAGTAACTAGGTATGGTTAGTCTGTTAAGGATCAAGAGGACAAGGGACTTGCAGAATGTGTCTCCATCTTCTGCCCTAAACCCCTTTGTGTGTCTGCAGGCTATCCATGTATTCTTTATGCTTCTTTAAAGTATGATAGCTGTTTGTCAACCTCAGATGTTTCTCCAGTTTCTTCTTTTAATATATTTTTAATTTAAATGGAATTACATCACTCTGCCCCTCCATTTTCTTCCTCCCCTTCCCCCATTTCTCCTTTCTCTAACCCTTTGCATGCTGCCCACTCTAAAGCTGATAATGTCTTTTTCTTTAATAGTTATTGTTTCATATGTGTGTCTGTACAGATACAGAAATACAACATGTAGAGTTCATTTTTATTGTTTGTATATATATGATTAAGGCACTAACCTCACAGAATTGGACCCCCAGTAAGTGAGTTCACTTTGAGGAGAGGCTAATTCTTCTCCCTGTAGATGTTAGTTGCCTGTAGTTCTTTATCTAGGGGTGGAACCTCACACATTGACATGTACATCGATATTGCCATTATTGCGATCTTGTTTATAAAACCATTTCTAGGACAGACTGTTTCACAACACACACCCTGCTGTTCTGGATATCATAGTCTTTCCGCCCCTTCTTCCACCATGTTCCCTAAGACACTAATGCAGGAGCTGTGGTGTAGGTGTGCACATTAACTCTGGGCTCCCCACAATCCTTTGATTGATGCATTGCTTCCAGATATGGTTTTCTGTGATGGCTTCTATTTATTGTAAATATGGTTACTAGGTTTTTTTTAATTAGGGATACTTATCTGTGAGTTTGCAGGTATGAGATTAAGAATACAGAAAGAAAGAAACGATGTTGGTCTAGCAAATTGGTGGTAGTATTTTTTCCCTAAAGTCCATGTTCCCCTTAGCCCTAAGAAGCTAGCTGGCTTTATTTCCAGTACCACATTCATATTTCTAGTAACATAGGCTCTCCTATTGAGAGGGCCATAAGTGCAATTAGATAGCTATTGGTTACCAGTGCCATGTGAGTGTCACTTTTTTGGATATCTTGTCATGCAGGTCATTGTCATGGTTCATAGATGGTGTAGCTGGGTTTGACTGTTTAATTGCTCCCTTTCCTTGGCAGACTTGAAGATATTTTGTAGAGCTAAGTTAATAAAAATCATATGTCACTGTCACAAAACTCACATGTCAATCAAAGGTCCAAACACAAGTGCTCATCACTGCAGTCATCTGACATTTGACAAAGGGCAAAACACATATACTGTAGGAGATACAGCATCTTCAACAAATAGTGTTGGGAACACGGAATATTCCCATGCAGAAGAATTAAACGAGACCCTTATCCACTACCATGTACAAAAATTGGATACAAGTGTATCAAAGCCCTCATTTTGAAACCTGAAACATGAAAACTGCTGAAATAAAACTTAGGTAGTATCCTATAAAAATGTTCTGAACATTAGTCTGTTTGCCCAGAAAATAAAGCCCAAAGTCAACAACTGGAAACTTGAATCACCACAAAGCATATGCACAGCTAAGGAAATAACCAGGCAAGGGAAAAAGAAGGCCACGAAGTAAAAGAGGATATCTGCAGCCATGCATCTGGCAGGAGAGGATATCTGCAGCCATGCATCTGGCAGGAGAGGATATCTGCAGCCATGCATCTGGCAGGAGAGGATATCTGCGGTCATGCATCCTGCAGATGATTGGTATCCAGAACATACAAAGAACTCAAAAACTCAGTCAAAGGAAACAATTAAAGAATGGGCTAGGGAAGGTTCTCAACAGAAGAAATAAAGACATATAAGAAATACCTCAAAAAGTGTTCACTTAGGGGAATGTAAATTAAAAGAACTTTGAGATTGCATCTTAGTCCAGTCAGAATGGCTAAGATCAAAACAACTGACAACAAATACAGAAGAGGTTGTAGAAAAAGGGAAACTCCTTCACTGTTAATCAGAAAGAAAATGGGCACAGCCACTCTAGAAATAAGTATGGAGACTTGAATCCTCAGGGAAAAAAATCCCTGAAAACAAATAAATCCATGTGTTCTTTCTCATTTGTAGTTCCTAGCTCCAAATCTTCAGATGTGAATATACAACATGGTATTTCTACAGAAACCAGGAAAGTATAAAGGGACTGTGAAGGTGGGGATGAGAAGGAGACAGTAAGGTGAAGTGGGAAATGAGAAAATGGGAAAAGAGCTCCAAGGAGGGACAAATAATAGCAATATTGTTTGATGAAGCCATCTGGAATTACATTATTTTATATTTATTAAAAATTATATACCAAGCTGGGTGGTGGTGGGAGTGCAATCTTTTAATCCCAGCACTTAGGAAGCAGAGGCGGGTGGTTCTCTGTGAGTTCGAGGCCATCCTGGTCTACAAGAGCTAGTTACAGAATAGGCTCCAAAGTTACAGAGAAACCCTGTCTCGAATGATTGATAAGGGTAGCTCAAGTGTCTATGAAATCAATATAGACTCTAGATGTAGTCCTTGGTTGCCTCTCAGGATGTGAGAGTTGGGGCCATTGCTGAAGACAGACACTTAGAACACAGACTCAGTGATTCAAGCAGGGTCTGTCCTGAAGCCCCATTCCTCCAAACGAATATCCTTGGTAGCAGAAAATACTATGCAGATTTCTAATTTATCTTTTTAATAAAGTTGTTTGTTTACATACTGGCCACAGTTTCCCCTCTCTCCTCTCCTCCAAATCCTTCCCCCAGCCCCACTGCTTTGTTTCTATGCTCCAATCCACTCCTCCTCTGATTCTGTTTAGGAAAGGGCCGTTATTCCTATGTGTATCAACAAAACATGGCATATCAAATTGCAGTAAGACTAAGCACCTTCCCATATAATAAGGTGGGCAAGATGACCCAGTATAAGGAGCAGGGTCCCAAAAGCCAGTAAAAGAGTCAGAGATAGTCCCTGTTCCCACTGTTAGGAGTCCCACAAGAGGATCAAGCTACACAGATGTAACATACATGTACAGTGCCTAGGTCAGTCCCACGCAGGCTCCAATTGTTAGTTTCTTTGAGCCCCTATGAGCCCAGGTTAGTTGGTTCTGCGTTGACCACTCTGGCTCCTACAATCCTTTCTCCCCCTCTTCTGCAGGATTCCCTGAGCTCTGCCTATTGTTTGGTTGTAGGTCTCTGCAGTTGTTTCTATCAGTAGCTGAATAATCCTCTCTGGTGACAACTGGACAACGAAGCAATCTGGTCATGGGAGATAACCAGTTCAGGCTAAATATCTGCTATTGCCAGGAGTCTTAGCTGGGGTCATCCTTGTAGATTGCATTGAGCCAGATTTTTACCTGACCCAGAAATGCCCTCCCATTTCCGGCAGTCTCTTTCCACACTCTGCCCCTCCAACTGATCATTCATGTTCTCATGCCCACCCACCCTCAGTCCACTCATGAAATCTCTTCTATTTTCTCTTCCTAGGAACATCCACCAGTCCCCACATGAAAACTCTCTGTTACCTAGTCTCTCTGTGAATTGTAGCATAGTTATTCTTTATTTTACAGCTAATGTCCTCTTATGAATGACAACATACCATGTTTGTCTGCCTCAGTCTGGATTACTTCACACCAGACAACTGTTTTTTTGTAGTTCTATTCATTTGCCTTTAAATTTCTTGATGTCTTTGTTTTTAACAGCTGAGTAATACTCCATTGTGTGAATGTACCACATTTTCTTTATCCATTCCTTAATTGGGAGACATCCAGGTTGTTTTCTGGTTCTCACTATGACAAAAAAAGCTGTTTTGAACATAGTCAAGCAAGTGTCCTTATGGTAGGACTGAGCATCCTAATTTCTTATGTGCTTTAAGCCAGTCTCTAAATGAGAACTTTCTCTTTTCCTGTTCATCTCTGCCATGACCCATGATTTTCTCTCTCCCCCCGCCCATCTCTGCTTTCTCCTCCTTTCTCCCCCTTCTCCCTCCTCCCTCTGCTTTCTCTTCCTTTCCCTCTGCATCCTCCTCCCATCTCTGCTTTTTCTCCTCTTATGATCCAAGTTTTTGCAGCCTTGTTTCCTGTGCTCTCAGGGGGCCATGTCTTATCTTCAGTTTCATAACAGATCCCGCCATGGTTCTTTGGTTTCCCTTTCTCTCAGGCTTGGTGTTGTATGTGAGGTTAATGAGGAAAACTGTCAGAGTTTGAAATGCATCAAGGGTAGGGAAAGGTTAGAGATGAAATTCAAGAGGAAGATTCTGTCAGAAGCTTCTGGGATTCTCCAGGCTGACAGATTCATTATTTTCTGAGATGACAACCGATTGTATCCGAAGGCACGTATAAATGATTTAGACCAGGCCCAGACTCTGTCAGCAAACAATATCCCAGGCAGCATCATGGAAGGAAACAATTAAGCCGTGCCACTGGTAATCACCCAAACTGCCACTCCATCTGAGTTAAGAGACCTGAATGGCTAGCATCACATAAAGCTGCTCATTTAACAGCAGGCTGCTTATATATTAGACCATATTTAGCTTAAGTATTATAAGAAGTTTGATTGTTGCATATGCTCATTAAAACAGTGTTAAGACATGATATTTTCATTGCCCCAGGAAGTTTGCAGTTTTTAAAACTATGTCCATCCTTATTAGCAATAAGTATTCTAAGTTTTGTTTGTTCCACTTTGTATAAGTACAGGCAAAAGATGAACAACTCGCTGTCTGCCTCAGGTCACTAAGAGTAAGTGCTTTAGAGACACAGTAATGTTCTTTTGTATAGCGGTAGTCTATTCCCTGTTATTGTCCAGTCATATTCGGATATAGGAGTATACCAGAGTTTGGCAATTTTGTTCTTCAGCTGAATATTTGGATCATTTTAAGGTGTTAACTAAACTTTTTAAAAATACTTTTGCACAAGTCTCTGTGAACACTCAGGAGTAAAATTTTGTTTTCTAAATACTTAGTAGAATTAGTCTAAATACTTAGTTGTATGAATATTTGACTTTGTAAAATGCTTTCAAGTATTTAACAAAATGGAAGTTTGGTGGCCGGAGGGTCTCTCAGTGGTCAAAACACTTGCCATAGCACAAGCAGGAAAACCAGAATTTGGATCCCTAGCATATACACATGGGATACCTGGAGGGCTTGCGGAGCCCATCTGTCATCCAGCTCTCGGAAAACAGAGGCTGGGGCTCTAAGGCCATGGCTGTCTAAGCTGGCAGAACCATTACTCCAGGTTCTATGAGAGATCTGCCTCAAGAGACAAGGTGACATGATCCAAAAAGATACCCAAAGTCAAACCTCTGTACTTCAAATACACAAACATGCACCAATGCACATATGAACATGCATGCACACACCACACACACACAAAATCTTATATGCCCTCAGCTGTGTATTGAAGTTTTTGTCATTCCCCACATGCTTGATACCACTGTATCAAGACCTCTTTATTTCAATGATTTATTACTTGGTTAGAGTTAGTACCTGATCTGAGTTTTCTATAGAGTTACTTCAGTAAATTATGATGATAATATTTATTGTATTACCTTGTGAATATTCTTGCATTTTATTTTGTGAAGTGTGTTTGAATTTTTGTTCATTTTACTTGACATTTTTTATCTGTTTGTTGTTAACTGTATGTGAAGACTGAATCTCATTGCCACTTGTCTGTTTATTTTTACTAACACATTTAAAAGCAGATATATTTAATAGGACAAAGTCTGTATCTTTTTGTTTTGTCATCATTACCTGTATCTTTTTGAAGAAACATTTTCTAAACTCTAAGGTCACAAGACTACAAATACATTATATCTTACTTTAGAGAATGTATCAATGTCATATTTGAGTCTATATCTGATGTCCTTCTCATCAAAGACCTTGGGAATATCCTCCATGATAGAACATTGTTTTCCTTAGGGCTGGGTCAGCAAACAGATCAGCTGCCTACATCCACATCCCAGGAAGGAGAATGGGTCTGTGGAGTCCTAGAGACCTTCAGAGAAGCAAAACTATTCTCATGCCAAGTGGTGAGTATATACCACCCTGCATTCGGGTGCAGCAAAATTATTTTGCACAATGTGGAAATGTGGACTCACAACATTACACATCTTTCAAAACCATGGACATTATGGCACTTCAGTGTCTGCAAGGGTTTCAACAAATAATAGGAAAGAGACAAACAGCCCACACATAATGACTTCCAGTCATTTCTATGACATTCTATGCCCCGATGTGGGGGGCAGGGACTCTCTCCAGTCTAAAATGACTCTTCCAAAGGGTCCAGCACAGAAAGGGAGAATGAGCAGCTCTGTACTGTGGAAACCTGACACGACCCCATCCTAGTGACAAATGCCATTGGAAGCAAAGTCAGCCAAACCAATGGAGGGTGACAAGCCATCACAGGTAAGTGAGCCTAAGGAAGCAGGATGACTGACAACTATGTGGAATTTGGAATGGGATTCCATAACAACAACAAAAAAATGTGCCAGGCAAAACACAAAAAAAATTTGAACGAAATACAAATTTTAAGTAATGACAAGGTATCTGTATTGATCCACTAGTTGTGACAATATTATAAAACTGATGCAGTGTGTCAGTAACTAAAAAGGTAGGCCTATGGTGTGTGGAAATTATTTATACCTTCGCAACATTTATATAAGTCTGAGGCTGCTTTAAAAATTATTGCCTCTTTTAAAAGTAGAGAATATAGGCAAGCGTCCCCAGGAATACGATTTAGCAGTGAAAAAGATAGACATTTAAGTTGAAACAACAAGATTTAGCCAAAAAATATTAAACAAAATGAAAAAAATGGAGACAAAAGTTCACCCTGCATGATTGTCCTCACATGACAAGGCCTAAATGAGACAAAAGTTACAAAGGCCAACATCATTTTGGTGGTCACTGTTATCTGAACAAGGTGGAGTCAGTGTTTCAAGACAAGTACCCAGACTGCTCAATGTTTTCCTTTTGAGCAGAACACAAAGAGGGACAGGGCGTCTCTTCCATGGAGCCTATGGGATTATTTTATTTTATTTTTTTTGTACTTTCTGCAAAACCAGGACCTCCAAAGGTGAGCCAGCAGCCAACCCACACTTGGAAGATGCGCTTCCCAGAGGGCTCATAAGCAGGAGCCTTGGAGGAGGTCTCTTGGCCCCCAGATAATTATACAGTTCTGAAGACAGAGGTGACCACCTTTCTGTTGACTGTCCCCTCCATTCATCTCAGCCACTGTCACCTCCCCATGCCCAGGAAGACTCTGGCCAGTTTCCTCATAAACAACCAAAGGCTTTACCACATACAGAATAGGAAAACCTCAGGTGAGTAGGCACGAGCCAGAATGGGAAGAGAAATGGTGTCTTTCCCTTCACTTAAACACCTGGTAACTCAGAGCACAGAGACAATCATGGGACAACACAGAGGTGAAGAGGTAGGAGACAGAGACAGGGGCTTCTAGTCTCTAGGTGACCTATGTCACCCCTGGACCGGTCACCACATCTGTACATGAGAAGATTGTCCAGCACATGACAGACTCTGGGTCCCGGCTTTGCTCCTGTAGAACCTCTCTGGAGGTTGTTATAGATTATCTGCACTCAACTCCTGGGTCATGTGACAGCATATTAGGGAGGGGAACATCCTTCCTCATAGAAGGTGACTGGAAGCAGTCCTAGAAATCCAACACTCAGGTGCCCCTCCCCCCATTCATCCCCCACTCCCACCCTCTTCCCCAAGGAAAGTGCTCCAGCCCTGAGAGAGGCTGGTCAGTCAAGAGGCAGCAACGAAGTTGACAGCCTGACCTTGGAGCATGGCTCTGTGCCCATCCCTTTCAAAACACCACTTAGGGACGTAGGACTGTGTCAGCGTGGAGCGGAGGAACTCCTGGAACATGCAAATAAGGTAGAGATATCGCTGACATGGAAAGAATAGCAATATTATCTTAATGGCTCTGAAATAAAATACAATCACAGGAGGAAATTTACCCTGAAATCATCGCCAGCCATGTAGAGGAGCCTTCACCTTCCTGCCTACACCCTGCTACCCTGCTCACCTTCTCCCCTCTGCCAGCAGCCGCAGTGTGATGTGTAACCCCTGCTTCTAAGCTGCTCGTGGCAACTACACCCCTGGAGCCCCCTTCCCACTCTACTGAGGCCTTGGGACACCTGCCAGCTTCCTGCCCTGAAAATCAGCTTGGAATAAAGCCTCGGAGGCCTGCAGAAATGCGATCGCCACTGTGATGTTTGCCACTGCTCACAGCAGTGCTGCTGTGTCCGGTGAGAGCTCATTTCCTAACAGCGCAGTTGGAACCCGACAAGGCTCTCACCTTCAGCACACTCTGGGTTCCACAAGTGGTTTCAGTTTCAACTCCAGGTACTGACTGGACGCCTGGCTGTGTCACAGGCAGGTTGCTCCGGCGAGAGTGTAGTCCCCCACCGTGTCTGAGTCTAGACCTCATGTTTCCTCTTCACAGCCAGTGACCTGAATCCGAAGAACCCTGCAAAAGGCACTGCCCTCTCCCCACACTGCTTGTGTTGCTTAGTTCATGGCAGCTGCACTCCCCACAGTGTGTGACTGTCCTCAACCTTTGTCTTTCCCCCCTGCAGGGAGTGTGGGCATACTGTGAGCAGAGGCTAGCTAAGGCCTCCCCGAATCTGCCAGTCCCCATGTTCAGTTGCATTTATCATGTGATCTGAGGCAGGGCCCTGTACCCTCTGTGCCTTGATCTTTCATCTTACATTTTAACAAACTAGCTAATGTGACCTAATTCCCATCCGCTGTGGTTGTGAGTTCTCAGCTGCCACTGCACTCCCTCTGTCCCCTGCAATGCACAAACTTCTACCCACCTTGTGTGCCTGTCTCTCGGGGCTACTCAGATTCCCTTCTGAGAAACCCTCCGTGTTATTCTCTCTAATGCTCCAGATCAGACGGCGGCTGTTGTGTGCAGCTCCTTCCATTCTAAACACGGCTGTGTAGGAAGCCTCTTACTCCTATGGGCTCCACATAGTTGGTGCCATAGACCAGAAACTGCGAGAAGTTTATATAGTTCATATGTGTGTTTATAAATCAGTGGGTGAGAGAAAAGCCTGGCATAGTCTAAGACCCATTTCAGATAGACTTCAACTGCAATACTTTTTCAGAAGGGGAATTTCAATAGACACTGAGTATCTGAACTAATAGATGGCATTATCTCCTGCCTCCTCTATATACCCAAAGTACGTGTAAACTCACTTCTAGTACCACCATAGGCCATAGATCAAGTCGTCTGGGAAGAACACAGAAGCAGTGCATCAAGGAACTAGTTTTGTAAGCTTCTGGCTGGAATCTGTTTGTTTGTTTGTTTGTTTGTTTGCAGCAGGGAGACGAGCCATTGACATAATCCCAATGCTTAGAAAGCAGAAGGATGTCTCTGCAGCCAAGGCCAGTATGAGCTATGTAATGAGTTCCTGGGTAGTCTAGGATATTATAGAAACCATTGTTTTAAAACAACAGCTAAGAATGGGGATGCTGCCACTCGCCTTTCATCTCAGTACTGGAAAGGCAAAGATGGGCAGCTCTTTCAAGATCAAGGAAAGCCTGGTCTACATAGAGGGTACCAAACCAGACAGGACTACATAGTGAGACCCTGTCTTTGAAAGGGAAAAAAGAAAAGAGGGAGGGAGGGGATGTCGAAGAGAGAAAAAAAGAAAAGAAAAAGGAACTCACCAAATGAACATATAATCAAATTGGAGAAAGGATTCCTCAGTAACAGATTTTTTTTTTCAACTGCAGTATACAAGCTAAGTTTGAAGCAAGAGTTAGTAGACTGACTTATAGGGGAAAGAATTTAATGTACGGATAATTGTGGTCCCATAGAAGAAATTTAAAAATGAGAAAGAAGGGGAAAATATTTTTATGAATTATTTGAAAATCCCATACAGTGGTTTTTGAACACACTCACCCCCCTTAACTTCTCCCATCGTTTCCCACATAAGCTTGGGATTCTTTTTCTCCTGAGAAAGAATGAAAGTTTTGAAGCCCTTACAGTCAGGAACATTAGAAGGCGGAAGAGAGAGCTCTACACCGTCAAGAAGGTGGGCAGACAGGAAGCATTAAAGAGGCGAAGACAGCTGCATGAACAACTGCAAGTGGACCCGAGATCCCCAGGAAATGAGATCTCCACGGCAACAGAAGACCAGCAATAATAATAGCTCAAGAATAAAAGGCAATGCTGAAAGAAACGTGTGAAAGCCCCGAGACAAAGGAACTGCTGGTTCAAGAGCTGCAAATAAAAACTGGCCCTCCACAACTACAGCCTTAAAAATGAGAAGAAAATGCAAAGATTCCCCCAGCAAAAGAAGGGGGTTCGTCACCGGCAGATCCTGTCGAAATTAGAAAACGTTTCAAAGGGAAGAAAAAGGTCCCAGGTAGACACACATAGTTGTGGGACACAAGGGCAAATGCATTCCTAAATATGAAAGTTTGATAGTTTAGCTGTTAAATTGCTAGAAGAAGCTATTCTAGTACTGACTTATGAGGCCATGAGATATGAATAGAAAAAAATAAAATGGTAAACCCAGGAAAATAGATGGTAATTACAGAAAAATCTCTCATGACTTCTTGAGTTGCAGGGGGACGATAAGGCACTAAATTCAATTTTATTGGAATACATAATATCAGCTACTAGAGTACTAAAAATGGGACTAAAGTTTCAATAATGGAAACAAGCGAAAATAATTTCTTCCCAGAAAAAAAGGAAAGGAGGGAAAATGGAAATAAAAATGACTGAGATAACTAAAAAAATATTAAGATTGCCAAATTAAACCCTAGTACATTAGTCATTATAATAATTGTAACTGGAACCATCATTAGACACACTACATCAGAGCAGTTTAAAAAAATTATTTGCAAAATGCACACTTGAACAGTTAAGGAGAAAAAGAAATTAAAAGTAAGAGGACTTTGAGAGATGTGCTGTTCAAACCTACACATATGCACTCACATACACACATCAACATTCACACACACTCACAAATACAGCCACACACAAGCCACACACATGCCACACACCACACTCAGACAGGTACACTTGCTCTCACTCATGTTCATTCACACACATTCATACAACATGCTAAGCTACATTACCTATTTGCTCACACACATGCGCCCATGTGCCAGGCAAAATCAGAAAAGTTAATACTATCAAAATACTATTTCATAAACAGCTTCTATTCTATGTAATTCACCCATTTAAATTATACAATGTTTTCATTTAGAATTATGTAAACTTATATCACAAATCAGGTCTAGAGCATTTCAACTACATGAACAGAAATCCCATGCATGACTTTAGCTATTGGCCCTCCTATCTAATTTGCATAGTGCCACTGTGGGGTTCTGCTTGTTTATTTATGTGAGTTTGGAATTGTTTGCTTTTGTTTGGTGTCCTTTTTTAGCATTAAGGAAGTGTTCAACTTCTAGTCTAGTGTTCTGTTGTCGATTTATTTTTTAACAGTGAAATGTATTAAGTTTTTCTTATATGTTTTTGCAAATATTTTGAGCTGACTATCTAATTTGGATTTTTATCTGTTTTCTGATTTGGAAATGAGAAAACACTTTGTAGACCTGGGACAAGTTTCACATTGTGTAACTTTTATGTATTTCTGCATTCAACATCTATGTATTTCTGCATTCAACATCTTAATATTGTCTTTTGAATTTTTATGAGATTGGCATGTACTTTTCTTGTGATGTCTTTGCCTGGTTTTGACATCAGGATAATACTCTCCCCTTAAAGAAGTTATGAAGTAGTCTGTTCTCTTCTGTGAGAAAAAAAATTGTAAAAATTTGGTAATAATATTTATTTTAGTATTTGTGGCCATGAGCAGTGGTCATCTGGGATGGGACTTTTGTGGACAGGTGATAATGATGATGAGGCAGATGATGACCATGATGATAATGACGACGACCTCTATTTCAGTTTACTCCCTGGTAGAGGTCTCTTCGGACGGCTTCTTCTAGCATTGATGTGGGTTGTTTCTCCATTCTACATATTGCTCTCTGTCTTCTAAGATACGTATTTCGAAGCACAATTGTCATAGTATTCCTTTTATGTCAGAGAATTATTTCATCCAAATGCTCCTAAATTGAGTCTTTTGCAGATTGATTTTGAAATTAACTATGAAAAGAATGAAAGAAACCATGCACTCAAACTGTGCAGGGCTGTGTGTGTGTGTTTGTGTGTGTGTGTGTGTGTGTGTGTGTGTGTTTGTGTTCACATAATTGCCTTTATAGTTGTTCTCTGAATTGTAATGCACATTTGAAGTGGCATCCCAAATAGTGTACTTCGAGCCTTAAGAATTTCCTTTGGTGGGTGTTTTTTGTGGGTTTGTTAAGCAGCAATTCTTTTAGGTTTTGTTCTCTAGGCCATATTTTTGAAAAAATAGTTTTACTGGAGTCCAATCCTAGTGTGGTGCTTCCTTTATCTGCCTTATTTCTTTGAACTGTGAATGTTTTCCCTGAATAATGTGAAACCTCTTTTGATGTCCTTCAGGAGACAGCAGGTCAGATGTGAGGGAACTCATTCTGAGACAACAGGGGCATTAGTAGAAAGATGCTCTTGCTCATCTTTGCTTCTCCCTCTCTCTTCCACTGTCTCTTACCCAACCCCAACCGCACCTGGCTGTAAAGCTTCACTAATTGATTGATGACCCTGTTGTCCTGTGCCACCAGCTGACATACCCACTGCTTTGTAAACTAATCAAATCGCAGTCACTTTGAAGGAGCTTCTGAAATCTGTTTTGGATGTAGTTGTGCCCTGAGAGGATGCTTGCTCTGTTGCTCTCCTGCACACTGACTGGCCCACAGCTGAGACTGTGTTCTCAGTAGATGATCAAAACTCCTTCCAGCCGCCTCCCACCCGAACCTCGTTCCCCAGGAGGCCTTGAGGCTTTCTGTCTCTTTGCTGTTGATGTGAACTCAGTTCCCCTGGGAAGAAATGAGCTATCTATTTCACGGCCTGTTCTCTACACAGGCAAAATCGCTGTGTTAGAACTCTTGGGGGAAGCAGAAGGGAGGATGATGAGCTGCTCCCCACGTGACACCCCTACCCCTAGAAGCTGAGTGATTGGTAGTAGAAAAGGAAGAAGCCTAAAGAAAGAATTAACTAACAAGAGATAGCCAAATTTCTCTAATGGCAGAAAAATATAAACACAGTTCTAAATGACAACACAAGGAAAGACTCAAAGCTGAAATTATGGCCTGGATGGAAATAAAGATATCGTATACCAAGGTTACGGCACATAGTTAGATAAATGCTGAGAAAAATTTATCACCATAAACTTGTGTGTTTAAAAGAAAGCATGAAAGTCAACTTTTTAAGCCTTGTTTTCAGAAGGTAAAAAGTAAGTCAAGACTAAGAAAATAAACAGGAGATGATCAAGATAAGTGTGAACACTGGACTCGTGAAGCAACATAGTCTTCAAATAAATTTCCAATACCACAAATATAAAAGGAGGTACATGGCCATAATTTTAGCAAATAAAGAACGTAACTATGAGTGAATTTATTCTATGACATAAAATTTTTGTAAATTATTAAAAATGCCTTTAAAGACCCATTCTACTAAAGAATAAAAGGGAAAATGTAATGCAAATTAAATTCGAAATTGAATAATGTATATAAAAGTACTAAATTGGTGCTGGAGAGATCTCTGAGCAATTGAAAGCATGTACTGCTCTTCTGGAGAACCAGAGTTTGATTCCCAGCACCCATGCTGGGTAGCTCACAACCTCCTGTATCTCCATCCAGGTGATTTAACACTCTCTTCTGGCATCCCTAGGTATCTCAAGTACATACATGCACAAATAATAATAATTATAATAATAATAAAAATCTTTTTGAAAAGTAATTAAGTCAATAATCACAAATCCACTTCCCATCCCTCAGTTATGGTAGTATTACTACCATTTTCTTCAAAGACACACTCTCTCATAAAATACAAAGAAGTCATTTTCCAATTATTTTTTAATACTTATTTTACTATTTTTGAGAACTTCTTGCCTGAGTACTGTATTTACATTATTTCAACTTCACAATCTCCTATTCCAACTCCTTCCATGCCCTTCCCTACCTCAGTTTCATATCTCTTCTTTAATTATTTTGTTCCATATGTGTGTGTGTGTGTGTGTGTGTGTGTGTGTGTATATATATATATTGGTGTTGTTTTATGTATATGTGTTTAAACATAACTGCTTGCAACTAGATAACCTATCAGGAGGCCCATCCATGAAGGAACCTGATTTCCCTTCTCTTAGCAGTCACTAACTGTCTATTGCTCTTCAAGTAGAGATGTGGCCTTGTGAAATTTTCCCATCCATATTGGCATGTCAACTGGTGCTAGTTTAGGCAAATGTATTGTTGAGGACTCATGAGTGCATTTTTCCTGTCATATACAGAAGTTATTATTTTGCAGCAGGCATCCTGGGCCTCTGAATCTTTCAATCTTTTTGACCCCTAATGTTCCCTCAACCTTAGGTAGAGGGCTGTGTTGTTGATGCATCAGTTGGGTATAGATATCCCACACTCAGTTGTTTTCTGGAATTTTTTTAACCACTTGTGAATTTCTGTAATGTTCTCCCTCTATTGAAAAAAAGAAGATTCTTTGATGGAGAGAGCTATGCTTATCTGTGGATATAATGGTACATATTTGGAATAAAGTTGGAAATTATATGATTTAGGTCATGACATTAGCAGGTTCTCCTTTAGAATCCATGATTTCAACAGCCACTGGTATTTGGCTAGGTTTACAGTACTAGGCATGAACTCCCTCCTGTTGATCAGATCTTTAGTATAATTAGATGTGTATTGGTTACCCCAAGATATAAGTGACACTATTGAACCGTTGTTATATCTATAATAGTCATTTGTTGTTGTTCATAGACTTTTTACATGGGTAGGACTTTGAATTGCTGTTCTACCTTAGCACCCTGCACAGCACAAGTGGTATGGTAGCTAGTCCTACTAGAGGAAGCTTTCAGGTCAATACCAATTTAAATTCTCCAACTCCTGTGTGCAAAGTGTATGATGTCTTCAGCAATAGGGTCTTAACTGCAAGTTCTAAGAGGTAACCAAAGGTAACAGCAAAGCCTATACCACAGATCCACTGAGAGGGGTTAAAGAGATGGACTATTCCAAACTTAGTTGCAAATTTAAAATGTCAGTTAAGAACAAAGGGCTTTAGGTATAACAGTATATTTGTGGATTTGTGGTAGGAAGTTATTAGGGATAAAAGCAATAAAAATCCATAGCCATGAAAATATATGGATTATTTTAAATTTTAAACTCAAAATATATACCACAAAATGAAGAAAGATGATGGAACACATACATATTTTACAAACACACCGTATCCAGAATTCATAAAGAGTCTCCAAAGCATAAGAAGCAAAACGAAACAAATAACCATAAATAAAATACCAAATCATGCAGAAAACTAACAGCCACACAAGGAAGGAATACCTGAAAACGAAACAGCTACTATGACAGGATGGTCCACTTCTGTTGCAATAGTACAACTAATGGGTGAACTTGCCTAACCCACGCTACGCAGATATTTGGTTGGTACCAGTCTCCATATCTGTGTGAAGGGACTTTTAGTTGATATTTATGTTCAAATCAGAGACCTTAAATTAAAATGGGACAGCTTCCAGAATGTGAGTAGCCCTCACCCAATTAGTTGATGATTATAAGAGAAAGAAACTGAAGTTCCGACAAACGTATGTCAATTCCACTAACTCTCTCTTTCTCTCCCTCCTTCCCTCCCTCCCTCCCTTCTTCTCTTCTTCCTCCCCCCTCATAGATACAGATACAGATAGATACAGATACAGATAAAGATACAGAGCAGATACAGATACAGAACAGATACAGATACAGAACAGGTACAGATACAGATACAGAACAGAACAGATACAGATGCAAAACAGAAACAGACACAGAACAGATACAAATAGAGACACAGAACAGATACAGAAAAGATACAGAACAGATGCAGATATAGAACAGATACAGAACAGACAGAGATGTAGATGTAGATACAGATGCAGATATCGGCACAGATGCAGATACAGAAAAGATACAGATGTAGATACAGAAGCAGATGCAGACCCAGATGCAGATATAGATGAAGAATCAAATGTAGAGCAGATGCAGATGCAGAACAGATACAGACACAGCTATAGATATGGATGCAGATACAGATACATATTGGTTTACACATCTTATTAGTTCTGTAAACCCCTGACCAATACCATCACCATGAATATATGAGCATATATAATTGTACCCAAAATATGTTAAGTCTATGTATGCTTCAGAATCGCTAAAATTAAAATTATCAAAAATACACAGTGCTGTTGAATGGAACAGCCAGATCTTTCACACACTACTGATGAATGTGTAAATTAGCAAAGCCATTTTGCAAAATTATTTGGCAGCATTTACCAAAGCATGCATTTGCATACTTTCCGCATACATATTCATGGATCTGGAGAGAGTTCTAAAGCAGAGGGACAAATTCCTTACTGTCACTTTGTTTCTCTTAAGTCTCCCTTCTTAAGAGCATCTCTTTGCCCTTGGAGCAACTTCTCTGTTGCATTTGCAGCCAGCGTGGCTCTTCTCCAGATATAGGTGAGCAAAGGCTTATAGAAACAACAACTATACACCTCTGAGCAGAAACGTCCCTGATACACATAGGCAAAAACATTAGTAAATAAAGTATAATGTATTAACACACACAAGAACAGGGACAGAAAAAAATGAATACAATATAACTACACATAATAGGGTAGATAAATGTAGATGAACCTAACAAGCCAAATGCTGAACCGATAGCCAGGGTGAAATGTTCCCCCCAAACACATGGTTCATTTATATATCAAATCCAAACAGGAGAAAAACTAACGAGTTGTTTTTATTTGCTTGTTTGTTTTGGGGGGCTGGTGTGAGTCATAGTGGTGGATAGAATAACTCAGGGCCTCATATATTCTAGGCAAGCACCCTAAAACTTAGCCTCAACCCAACCCCAAATTTATCATCATTCATTGTAAGATTCTAAGTAGGCATGATCTATAGGTAGAGGGTGTAATGGAAACTATAAAGGACCTGATGAGATTTTGGTCATGTTTGTGTTTTAATGTAAGTGTTATTTACTCACGTGTTCACACTTCTGCGTGTGTCAGGACTCTGCAGTTCTTCATGCATATGAGAAAAACTGAGGCAGTAAGAGGTTAAACCACTTTCGGGAAGCCACAGTGTTCACGGCCAGGCTGGGGTGGCCCTGGTTGGCCCAAACTATGTGTACCAGTTACTTTTCTGTTGCTGTGTTAAAAGGCTCTAACTATGGCAACTTATAGAAGAACATGTTCATTTGGGTTTACGGTTACAAAGGGATAAGAGTTCACAAGTCTTTTGGGAGGCATGGCAGCAAGAGGCAGAAGCTAAGGCAGGAACAGAAACTGAGATATCATGTCTCAATAACAAACACTAGCACGGGGGCTTTGGTATGTTTTACAGTTATGTTATAATAGGGAACTAGCTGCCCCATTTGCCAGAGTAGGGGAGGTAAGGGAAGTGACTCTTCTTGGCACTTCCCAAGGAATGCTGAGTGTACTCCTTTATCTATCTACCAGTGATCCTTCTGAGTCCAGACTGCCATTTATAGTCCAGATTGTATGGGATCTGACACACTTCACTAAATGCCATTTACCCTGCTTGTGTACCGGCGTGAATAAATGCAGGCAAATATTAAAGAATGTATACAATTTTAATGATTAAATAAAACTTACAGAACCGAAGTTCCCGCGCAGCACAGGAGGTAGGAAAGCAAGAGAGCGCGCAGCTTCTGCGCACTCCACAGATCCGTAAAACAACCGCCCCAGGCAAACCCGCCCTAAATGGGCGGGCTTAACCCTACATGCTTGGCCTCAAATTCTCCTTTCCTTTCTCCCTAAGCAAGTATGACTGGCTAGATGTAGGGGATAGAACACTGAATGATAAATGCAGTTCAATAGACCTGTTTTTGGTATTTCACTCGAGGATGTGAAGGTCCATCACAGTGAGCTGTGTAAACATTTAAGGCCATCGTCAGCATGCCATACTAGCATGAAGTTGAAGACTGCAGTGCCCACGGCTGTGTTGTTCTCTCTCAGGTCCTCGCTACTGTTCAGTGGTCCCTCTTCACCCTGGATCCTGTACTTAGATGCCCCCAGGGTAAAAACAAGGAGAAGACAGGCTGTGCAGAAGCAAGTCGGTGCTCTGCTCATCACCCAAGCTGCATCTGAAATGTCTGACTAGCCGCCTCTGTTCTCAGGGTTGAAAGAAAAACCATTCCCCGCTGGCTTATGTGAACCTCCTTTGGATCCCAGAGTCCAGACGGCGTAGTCTGCAGCTGGAGCCATTCCTGCTTGCTTGTTCCCACAAAGGGGATGTTTTGTTCATCCTGACACTTCATGAGGAAATCTAGTGTGTGGTTGTAGTTTGCAAATGAGCACAGGACTGGATCCCCACATCCATCTCAAACCCTCTATGTAAAATTCCACAAGGCACAATAGAGGAACACAGCAACAAAGCATGTGCCGGATCCTCACCAGCTCAAAGCCGTGGCTCCCCATCTTGCTTCCATCCTTGCAGAGACTGGGAGGAGCAGAGGGAACGATGCTGAGGTATTATTGTAGGCTACAACAATGCATGGCACTCTGGACATGTGAAGAGGTGTAGAGATCACTGTACCTAGCTTATCAAAGAGAAAGCCTCAGGTTCAGCTTGATCCCACTGTGATTCGGTGGCTCTCTGAAGATAAATTTCCCACCACAGCCACAGGGGAGCTTCTACTTGTTCACTGGAGCCAAGGCCATTGAAAGAATAGGTATCAGAGGCCTCACAGACTGTAGGATCTGCAGCAGTTGGGTTATTGATAATCCTTGTTCCCTGGCTCAGCTCATAGCTCACTTGTGACCATCTTTCCTTCTGGTTCTTTCCTTCTGCTGCTTACCCTGTCCATGGGGAGACAGCCTTATATTCTCCAGTTTCTTCAGCTTGGAGACAGGAACAACCTCGCTGGGGCTTCTAATGCCTTTACGTTTCCATGACGAATGGAGAGAAGCCCAGTTGCTTCTCAATCCCTTCAGGTCCCACTTGCATGGATTCAAATAATCTTGGGTTGGAAGCGTTCTACAGAGGCAGGAATGGTGGCACGCATTTGAAGTTCTAGTGCTGAGAAAACTGAAGCGGGAGGACCTAAAGGTCAAAGGCAGCCTGGGCCGCATAGTGAGACTAATAACTAAATAAAAAGGAAATATTCTAAAGAGAAAATAATAGCATCTGAACTGCACATGTGCAGGTATTTTGCAGTCACTGTGCCTTAAACCAACAATTCTAAACCTGTGGTCACAACCCCTTCGGGAGCCACATATCAGATATCCTGCATGCCAGATATTTGCATTCCATTTCATAACAGCAGCAAGATTACAATTATGAAGTAGCAAAAATAAAATAATTATATGATTGGAGGTCACTACAACCTGAGGAAGTGTATTGGGAACCACTGCTCTAAACAATGCAGTGCACCCTCAATTACACAGCACTTCACTTGTGCTAGGTGTCAGATATCATCTAGACCTGATTTAAAGAATTGAGGCAATATATTGATTATATACAGATATTATCCTCTTTTATATAAAGGATATGAATTCTGGTGTTCACCCGGGTCCTGGAACCCATCCCCAACACATCTTTATGCTAGGCAACAAGCTGAGAAAGGTTTTTAAAAAATCTCAGGGAAAAAAAATGGCCTGTGTTTTCAGACAGAATTTCCTCCCCAACCCCACTCCATTAAGGATGTGTCTTCTAGTCCCCCCAACCCAGAACCAGTGCCTGAGCAAAACAGGAAGCAAAAAGAGACACTGGGAGAGTTCAGAGCCTGAGGTGGCCACACAGGCAGCAAGAGAAGGCTGGGTCTCTGTTGCAGCAGACTGCCCTAGGGAGAAACCATCATCACAGGACCTCTGTGCACAGCTGCTCAGCTTCCCACTCACTCCCCAATTCTTCACTATTGTCCTCTGCCAACTGAGCATTCTTCCTAAAGACTCGCTGAGTGCCTCAACATATTCTAGACCAGAAATTAAAGAGAAAGAAGGAAAAACTGAAACAAACCCCAGGCAAGCCCTGGGCCAGAGCATCCAGGCCTCATGGACTCTGAGACCAAGAACTCACTGGGAGCCTGCTTTGTGACTTTGTCCTTTGTGACCTTGCATTTGCATGATTCCCTATCCATATAGATTGGCTTGATCTGCTCTGTTGACTCTAACATCATGCTATCAACTGGGTGGCTAAAACAGCAAAGATTTCTCACAGTTCTGGGGGCCAAGAAGTCCAGGACCAAGACGCCCCTATTCAGTTCTGTCTGACATGCAGGTGTCCCCCCTCACTGTGCCCTCACTCAAGATAGAGGGGGAACTCTATTCTTCCTTCCTCTGTTATATAGGTGTTAGTCCCATCTTGGAGGGCAAGAGGGTTATCCAAGTCCTAGTCATCTTGCAAGACCTCCTCATACCAGCACAATGCAGGTCACTGCCTTACCATATGAATTTGGGGACAACAAGCACTTGGTCTGTTGCACTTATAAAACAGAGAGAGTGACTCACACTCGTCAGGGTGAGAGCTTTAGACAATGAACCTGTACACATGGAACTTGAGGTTCAACTGTATCCTTCCTGACTCTTGCATTTTAACTGCCTCACTTCTCTCCCGTCACCTTCTCAAATCCCTGGGCTATTGTCTCCAGAACACCCTTCTGAGTGGCTCTGGGAGCCCATTTGAGGCCTTTCTCTGATCCCTACTAATGCAGCCCCAAATGCAGACGGTGAGCCCTTGGATGCCCTACAAAATCTGCTCAGTGATCCCTGGATACCTTTTGGTATACAATGAGTATGTGGATGATTAATAATCCTTGCTGCTGCTTCTTCCTTCAGCACTTAGAGGCACCAAAGGCTCTTGTGCAGGAGATAAAAGACCAGTGCTTCTCACAAAGGGCTGTCTTCTCCCCAAGCCATGTCTTGCTGGGAGTACCTGCAGCCCACGCAATCCAACATGTTCTGCAAGCTCTGGCTAATGAGGTCCCCAAGCAGCTGAAAGTCTAGTCTGGGATGCTCAGAGCTGATGGCTCCTGCCCTGGCTTGCCACTGACAGCTGGACGGCTGACAAAGATAAGGTTATGAAGTTTAGCCTTCTGCCTAGGGACAGCCTCTTGTCTGCTCTACACACACCGCTCTGTGTCCAGCACAAGGTCACCAGACTTAGAGTTACAAAATGTCTACCACTACTCCCAAGCCAGGCTCTAACAGGTCCCAAAAGCTAGACAGTAACCCACAGGTCTCAAAGGCCGATAGAGAAACTTCACGGAGCAAGGAAGCAGTCTCTGCTTGCTAACCAGAGAAGGCATGGATAGTGGCACAGCAGAAACCTGAGCATGGTGGTAAGAGCACAGGCTTTTAGGAACCTCAGCCTTGCTCAGTGACCAATGCTTGATCCCGAAGGAGTTGCCCAAGGTGAACAAACCACAGCTTTCTGAAGCCAAGACTCTCTGGGATTCCTAGATAAGATGACCTGCTCAGAGCACCTTAGTGTGCCCTTAATGCATAATGGAGATTCGAGATCTTTCTCACAGAGGGAAAACAGGATGCTCCTGAGCAGGTGTAGCTGAGGAAGAAAAGCCAACTGAGAGGAAGTCACAGCACAAGGCATTATGGCAGCCTGAGAGGTTCTTTTCCTGTCTTGTTGACAATGACTGGTCATGAAACAAGCAGGGGGAAGTTCAAGAAAGCAAAGACATGTGCCTGAGTTCCAGCTGCTCTGCTTAGCTGTGTAAACCCAGGGAGACTCCAGGCCTCAGTACTGTCCTCTGTGAAGTGGGCATAAAGGTCACTAACTGATTTATTTGTATGAAGCTTGCCATAGAGGAGGCATTAGGCAACATTTTCCTTCTCCTTTGACTGAGGTGGCCAGTAGGCACATCAAGAGGAAGAGGGAGGGAGTGATTCTGGGCTTTCTACAGATCTCACCCTCTCAAACCTACTTGGAGACATGGGACCCAACAACTCTAAATACAAGGAGATTTGATATGGGAGAGGCACTTTGGCCATCCAAATGTGGGCACTGAGATCCTGCAGAGGCTCACTTATTAACAAGGCAATGGCCGCCCTACAGTCTGGCTCTCTGATTCCCTTTCAGGGACCAACTGACATTCAAGAGATAGTGTCCTGTTCACCATTGTCCTGGTGCCCCAACCCTGTCTCACTTTCAAATAAGATGACCTCTAACCAACAGCATGTACTGCATTGCCTTATCTCCTCCTCCCCAAAACTGAAGGCAGAGTTCATTTTCCTTTCACTCAAAAGTCCAAGCTTCCGAAATGCCCCACATCCTCAGACTTGACCAAATCAGCCCTGAAGAGAAAACCCTAGTCTTTCATAGCCCCACAGAGAAGAAAATAAACCTGGAATTCAGGGATCTCTCTGTTCAGAGCCATCAGAGTCCTGACCCAGGTAAGTGAGGTCTTCCCTCTGCTCACTCATTCCCTGGATGGGGGCAACATTGGGACACCACACACTCAGAGGCCAAAAGTCACAAAGAAAACCCTCAGCTCCAAGAAAATAAAAAGCAGAACTGCACTGCTTCCATTTCGTCAACTCTCTTACCTTTTTTCACAGGTTACTCCTGCGGAAATGAGTCAGGAATGAGGGGAAAAGCCTCTCTTTGTTTCAAAGACACCACTACAGTCTGGAGAAGTATGTCCCAGGCACCCAGCCGCCCACACGGCTAGCTTAAGCTTATGCCCCGAAATAATTACACAGAAACTGTATTCTTTTAAACACCGCTTGGCCCATTATATCTAGCCTTTTCTCGGCTAACTCTCACACCTGGACTAGCCCATTTCTAATAATCTGTTTTAGCCCATGAGCTGGCTTACCAGGAATGATCTTAACCTGCGTCTGCCTGAAGTGGGAGAATCATGGCGACTCTCTGACTCAGCTTCTTTCTCCCAGCATTCTGTTCTGTTTACTCCACCCACCTAAGGGTGGGTCTATCAAATGGGCCTAGGCAGTTTCTTTATTAATAAGAAATCACTCCCA
>NC_022012.1:20562036-20581784 GCF_000317375.1 Microtus ochrogaster
ACCATGTACAGGTAATACAGTACTGCCTGTGTCCTGCCCAGTCGAAACCTTAACTGCGCTGTTATTATGGTAATTACGGCAGTTCCTGCCTGAGGTCAGCACAGTTCAGCATGGCGCAGCCCCTCCTGCCTCAGATCCTTTTGGTGCCCCTCTGCTGAGCACAGTTCCAGGCACACAGCAAGTCCACATTGGCGCCGCAGTCAGCAGTTTAACTCTGAGACTGAGCGTGCAGCACAGAAACTCTTTTCATCCAAGTTACAGCAAAATCTGACACAAAGAGCACTGCACAGTCTGAAAGCACATCTCTGTATGTCGGCAGGAATCCACCATGCTCTTCCGCCTACCTAAGCCTGATTCTGCCTTCTGCTCAGGTGCAGGCGGGGAGCACTGAGTCATCAGCACAATCTCAGAGCACTCTCCTTTCAATCCCAAGCGGGAACACAAACATCCAGTCCCATAAAATCCATTGAAATGCTTTAAAGCCAGAGTTCACGCTGGCAGCATAGCCCCAAGAAGCTGCGCTTTAAAATGACACAGCGTTTTTTCTGCTGCTGCTGCCGAATCAGGAAATCTCTCTACAGCACGCCACCAACAAACAGCAAAAATCTGTATTAAATTCTCTCTCCCTTATTTTTAAGCCTTCTCAGGTTTTTAAGTGGATTTAGTCCATCACGTCGGGTGCCACTCTGTTCAATTAGGAGCGGCGGGGCTGCGTCCCAGGCACCCAGCCGCCCACACGGCTAGCTTAAGCTTATGCCCCGAAATAATTACACAGAAACTGTATTCTTTTAAACACCGCTTGGCCCATTATATCTAGCCTTTTCTCGGCTAACTCTCACACCTGGACTAGCCCATTTCTAATAATCTGTTTTAGCCCATGAGCTGGCTTACCAGGAATGATCTTAACCTGCGTCTGCCTGAAGTGGGAGAATCATGGCGACTCTCTGACTCAGCTTCTTTCTCCCAGCATTCTGTTCTGTTTACTCCACCCACCTAAGGGTGGGTCTATCAAATGGGCCTAGGCAGTTTCTTTATTAATAAGAAATCACTCCCAAATCATATGTCCATCTCTAAATATGTATGCAACTGGAGAACAAATCCCAAGGGGGAAGTCAAGAGTCTGTCTTTACACGGAGCCTCTGCAGCTCTGTCTGAGGTCATGAAATATATGTGTACTTATCTGTTGTCCTTACCACAGCTTCTCCAGAGACTCTGGACACAAGGAGGAAGAGTAAGAAGACAGTTCTGGGTGTCTTATTAAAGATATGCATGAGATGTGGGTAAGGATGCGAACATATTAGTAAGGGCTGTCTGAGTAACTAGGGCTATTACTAAATATGTATGTATGAGGGTGTGACTATTGGAGTGTGACCATGTCAATGAAACTTTATGGTGAGTGTACTTGTGAGGTTGTGTGCAGCAACTATATTGTGTCACTAGGTAGGTGTAAAGGGATGTAGCTGTGTTTGTGTGCATGTGTGCAAATGATTGGATGGGTGTGTTTGTGGTGTGTGTGTGTGAAGCTTCGGATGAGTGAGCGTTGGTGAGTGAGGCTGTAATGTGGGTATATGGAACATGAGCACCCGTGTACAGTGGTCTCAGAGGCTCAGTAATGTGTTTATTGCATGAATGGCTGTTGTTGGCACACATGTTACTAATGATGCCCAGCAAGCTGGCATGGGCAGAGATGTCACTCTGCCATGATTCACAGGCAATATTGTATCTTTAACATCTGCAAAGGGCATGTGCTAAGAATGTGTGGAAGTCACTGGACCCTATATTGTGATACATTGCAGTATTTTTGGCTCCTGTCCCAGGCTGGGCAGTTGTTGGGATGGGCCCACAAGTCAGGAAGGAACGTGAAGAAATGCAAAGTGTTGTCTCTCTCTACTCACACTAAAATACCTAGTCCTCAGCTGGAAAGAGGAATAATGAAGAGAGCTCATCCAACAATGGTCCATGAGAAGACCCTGATGTTCTAGAGAGAGCTGTGGGGAAGGTCCACAGCCTGGATTTTAGGGCAAGCAATAAGTGGTGAATGCCAAACAATCTGGGCACCATACTGCACAGCACTGTGAGCTGCTCCTCAGGGTGGTGAGGAAAGTCCCCTGGGATTAACTCAGAAACCCTGCATCTCTACACCTGCTCATGATACCAGAGTCTGCAGTTCCCTCCTGAGCCGGAGCTGCAAGAAGTGACAGTGACAGCTGTGGATATCCTCACAGGGGACAGTAGGTCACCAGGGAGCAGAGCAGTTTCAGAATGTGCTCAGTGATGGCAATTCACAGGGTGCAAAGGCAGAGCCTGGGGTGACAGTATACATCTTTGTGACGATGAATATTAATAAAATACAGAATAACATCTGAAAAGACAAATGCACAAAAGAAATGAATAATCTCAGTTTTGGCAAGGTGATTGCTAATCTTATGAGCTGTTAAAAGCAAAAATTGCTTTCTCAAATTATTAGAGCTAAGTGTTAAATTTGCATGCATCCCTTCTTGGAGTGAAGTTTCTGGAAACATAATCAGGAACCTGTTCTTGAATAACTTGATACCCAAAGATCCTTCTTCAAGGAGTTTTCTGGGGGTTTTATTCGTTAATTTTGTTTTGTTTTATTCAATGATATCTTTAGGTTTGGGCTTGCAACTTGCCAGAATTGATGTATCAGACTGCTTCCCACCCCTTTGCCCCAGTCTCTCAAATTAATTATTGGAGCTTTCTACACTTTAATTTGCATGACTGAAAAGAGGCTTTCATAAGCAACAATTGAAACATTTGGAGCTAGCCATGCCCAGATTACACAGGCAGAATGATCAGGTGCTTTGGAAGGCACTCAAATCAGGGAGAATGCTCTAAACACACAGGCCACCCTTGCCCATCATCTTAAAAAGGTGACATGTATTAGACAAGCCAGATTGGCTTCACTTCAAGGTAATGCAGACCTACTTTGAATCAGTGCATTTCCTCAGGTCTGGATTGTACAATGCCAAGAACAGAGCACAACTAAGGACCCCATGGCTCTGGTCTCTTCCTCGATGCTGCGTCCCCTGCAGCTTTCTTTGTCTATGGCACGCAGAGACTGGCAACCATCTCTCATTCCCTGCCTTCCTTGAGGATCAGGCCTCTGCTGTTGGACAGCTTCAGAGTGGTAAGATATGAGAGGGTTAGAGATGACAGAGATATAGGACCATGACCAGGAAGTATGGTTACAGCTTTAGTGATACCATATGGAATGCAGCAGGAGGAATTTAGACAAAAAGATCCCAGACTTCAAGTTTTGACTCTTTCACAGAGATTTATGTAGTTGTATCATTGGCCTTCAATCTATTTGTCAGTACCTCTAGGGGTAAAAAACAATGTCCACATTCAACCAAAAGTTTATCAATGATTTTGCATGGCAGATGACATCATGGGAAGAGTTAACTGTCTCTAACAACGAGAGTCAATGAGCTTCTTTATTGCTCCTTCCTGGGGACAAAGAAATAGACTGCACACACCTGGCACTGTGCAATAGTACAGATTTTTCCTAGTTCATGTGCAGAGTTAGATGAAGCAAGGCTGAACCTGACACACCCAGAGTATGAATTACCTACTTCAGCTCCTGTCATTTGAACAAAAATCATGCAGTTATAGAATCTCAGAGAATGAGAACTTTTTTTCCATTCAATTCATGAATGTCATCTCCAATATTTCCTTCAATTCATCTTCCACTCTTTGCCGGAATCACTGAAATGAACTATTTGATCATCCGAAATTGTACCTCTCTTGTAAAACTAAACATAAAGGAAGAAAGAAAGAAATATAGGCTCCACGGCAGAAACTCTGGCCTCTGTTATTGCCATACACACTGAAATCTGCCACGCCTGGGGCTTTCTTCTACCCTCCAGCTTCCACAATGCCACCAATTGATCTGTTACCTCCAGTATACTGTCTGTTGGAATCAACTAAACCTCTACTCATCTACATTGCTTGAGAGATATCACCTACAGCTCCTTTCCAATGTACAGAAACAGAAAGGTGAGAGAAGCCCATCCCCACTGACAGCCAGGAGATTCCTCCAGAATGGCTTGGGCCAGGGCTCTGAGATGAAGACATGGACGCATAGTGAGGGTTCCTGATTTCTAAACCTTTAGAGAATCATCTAGGAGCTTGTGGTTTTCATAAAAATTATTTTGCAAAAGTTGATGCTGAGAGATAAGCTCCCTACAGCTTAGCTGCCAGGAAAAGTTAAGTTGGCAAGAACGAGCTGAATGGCTCCATCAGAGCCTCTGCACAGGACTGGAGCCAAGCTGGTTAAGACAAGGCTCCCCACCTTAGCCCCACTTCTCAACCTCGTGAAGAACCACAGGTAAAAGATCCAGATGTAGACATACAGTTTCAACCTGCATAGTTTTCTCTGCATGTTGAGCTTCACGTTCCCTTTTTGAGAAATCTGGCTTCTGAATAGTTCTGGTTTCCTATACGTGAAACTACTTGTAAAGTGGCACGGTGGTGTATTTCCAGTACTCAGAGATGGGAATAGGAGGGTGGAAGATGCAAAAATCATGGCCAGTCTGGAGTATACAGTGAGCCCCTGTCTCAAACACATGCCAAATCATTCAGCATGTCTGTTTGCCTGCTTGGATTGTTTATGGAATTTACAGCCCAGTTGTGGTGTGAGCGGTGGGTTGCTCATTCCCCTACCTCTATCTCATGCACATGTTCTCCAAGGGAAGAGAACCAGCTGCCTCTAATCATCCATCTTCCACAGGGCCTTGATGGCTCTTATAAAAGATGGATTGTTTGTTACCCACCCTAAACAAGTAAAAATATCTTTCTCCTCTTAAATTCCATCTCTACTTAGACATAAAACAAGGCCTGAACAAAGGGTCCATGTTGATCCCTTGTGAGCATCTTCAACAAGTCTGCGCTCAGCAGTCAGCAGCCATGCCTTCTCCCCAGACTCTACTCTCCCTGGAAAAGAACAGCTTCTACAAACAGATAATTGGTTAAGAGGCGTTAACTCCTCACCAGGGCAGGCCCAAAAGGTCACTCAAGGCAGAGGGAGAGCCTGGCAACTCTGCTTTTGTTTGTGATCTGTTTCCTTAATTTTGGATCACCCACTTACCCCTACCTAGAGACACATTGATTACTTAAGGAATGCCTGTCTAGAAACAGTAAATCCCTACCTTGTCACATTCCTCTTCCACGCTAAGGAAAGAGACACATGTCAACTGAAGCATCTGTAGCTTTTTGCACTCTCCTTGCTCTAGACCCCAAAACGAGCCTGGAGGTCTCTTGTCTTTGTTCTAATCCTAATGTTGCCTTGGGCAGTAGGAACAACAGAGTCTCAAAGTGCAAGGTGATCCCCACAGGTGAGAATAGTTATCTGTGATGTCCAGGCTGAACTCCAAAGCCTACAGAACTGTCTCCTGAGAACCAGCTTGCCCTTCAGGCGTCAAAGACACATCTTGAGACTCCTGAACCGAGTCAGAATTGAGAGGATGATCAGCTTGACTCCACCCTGAGTATGACTGTGTCATCATGCACAACTCTTGTTTTTTTGTCACAGAACTACTTCTGCATACACATCCTCTACCTAACTCCAAAGCTGGTGGCAGTACTTTAAAGATGAATTTGGCGTGGCCAGGCTCCTTTAACTGTTCTCCTATTGAATGCATTGATCTAATCTCCTCTTTTGATATTTTACTATTTCTCATTGGTTTCCTTGGCAATTATTGGGACAGGTGGCTGAGCCTAGCCTATGGACATTACCAAGGCTTTTACACTTAAATTTCAGTTAGTTCTAAATACTTCTATGACCCTGGTTTAGTCCTGTTAGCTCAAAAAAGACATTCATGAAAACTGACATAATTTAAATATGGTCCAGGACTTAGTTCCTTGTATTACAGTAGACTTGCTGTTGGTTTTGACAAACACACTGCAGCATCATTGCACAGAGGAATGGCAAGAGAGAAGGCGGGCAAATGAGTTGAAGACACACTTCATGCTATCATGCTAATTTTTATGTAAAAATTATTCTTTCAAATCCTTTGAAGTCACATTAAGGAAGAAGACACATTCCTTTTTTTTACTGGAATAGCTAAGAAGGAATTTCCAGCCTTTTCCAATCTGGAAATTAGAAGGAGCTGTGACTAAAGTAAAGAGAATTTAGCTTAGCATTAGCAGTTAAACCATCCCTATTCTCAGAATGTCTGAGGCAATTTTTTCATTCACAGTTTGATCACCAAGAAATATTTTTAAAACAATCCGTGCATCTATTTATGTGTATGTGCCTGTGTGCAAGTGAGAGTTTGCACACATGTATACCAGTGTCCTCAGAGGTCAGAAGAGGGCATCAGATCCCCTGAGCTGGAGTTACAACCGTTGTAGGCTTCCAGATGTAGGCTCTAGGAATCAAATTCCCGTCCTCTGGAAGAGCGGCACGTGCTTTTAGCTGCTAAAATGTCTCTCTGGTCCCATGATCACCTTGAAATCTTTAGAAGTCAGGGAGGTGGGTGCCACAATCTAATTTTTTATGCCAGTTTATCACTTGCAACCCAGACTATCCTGGAACTCACTTTGTAGCCCAGCTCATGCTGAGCTCAAAATTAGAGTAATTCTCCTGCCTCAGCTTCTCAAATCTGGAATTAGGAGTGCAAGCTGGCACACCTTGATAAGAACCACATTTTATCTTGGAGAACTCTGGGTCTTAAAGAGGCTAAGCCCGGATGATCAAGGTTGTGTAGCTGGTGAGTAATGGAGCCGAGGCACCGAGCCAAGTTCCCTGGCTGAGAATCAGCCTCCTCCCTACCGCCATCCCCATCCATTCAGTCAAATCCTGGCTTTGTCACTGTGTAAAGAAGCAGATTACCTCTGTCTCTGCTTCTCTTTCTAAATCTTTTAAAAATTGTTTATTAGGTGTGTGTGTATGTATGTGTTGTATGTGTGTGTGCACGCACATGCATGTGCACATGCCCACAACTCATGTGTTGGGGTCAAAGGACACCTATGAGAAGTCAGTTCTATCCTTCTGTCTTCACACAGATCCAAGGGATCAAACTCCAGTTGCCCACCTTATATACATAGTGTCTTTCCCCCTAAGTCACCGTGTCAGCACACCTTCCTAAATCTTTAAGGGCATGTCTCTTTCCTGTGATGTCCTGCCTTTTAAGGAGTGGTCTCTACAATGCCGTTCCTAGTGTGTCACATCACTTGACTTATGGGAAAGTATTGTGTCTGGTTCAGAGCTTCCAGAAGAGAAGGCACCCCAGGGCTCAGAAGGAAAAGCCTGTCTGCAAGGAACTCCCTGCTCTATGTCACCAAAAACTCTTTGAGACCCATGAGAGATTCAACATACTAACATTATCAAAAAAGAATCTCAAGTCTCCCTGGTCCTGAATAAGTTTATTTTCTTCCACTAATGTCTTTCTTGCTTGTAAATAGCTTGGCCAGTTGTGCAATTTCAACTGGAACAAGCTACAAACATATCCCATAATCCAGCATAGACGACATCCTGTGAGTCTACCCCTTCAGTGTGTCTATGGAACATGGGGATGAGATTCAGTCTTATCTTAGTCTGGAGTCAGAACTGGAGAGTTGGAGAAGGCAAAAAATATATCCTCTGTGTCCTTAATCTCATAATCCCAGGCAAGCTCTGTAGATCTCAGACTGGGCATGTGAGGGGTGGGGCTTCCCTATAGCATAATGTTTAATATTTAGGCTCAAGTCCCAGATAAGCCTTGTCACCCATTCCAATGTACAAATTAAGTGTAAGAGTAATGCTAAAGGGCAGAGAAAGGAAATTAAAGCAATGTGGTTATGTTGGGAAGAAAACAAAAGGGGTTCAATGTCTCCAAGCAAATCTTCAGGGTACCAACATATATTAAAGGAAAGGAAGATTTGGGGCAGGGCCAAGAGGTATACGTTAGCTAAGCAATCTTTACCGAAGTGTTGGTCATTATCTCAATTCTGGCTCTAAGCTGGCCTGAGGAAGTCCTGATTATTGAAGGGACAATTTGGTTCTCATGAGACAGTTGTTCCTGCTTTAGTTATAGCATTATGATGTGATTACATCAGTCTGTGAGGCTCTGCTATTCTTAAAATGTAATGTGCAGTGAATGCATTAGTTTGAATAGGAATGGCCACCATAGACTCATGTGTTTTAGTGTTTGACCCATAAGGAGTGGCACTATGAGGATGTGTGACCTTGTTGGAGGAAGTCGATCACTAGGCAGGAGGATTTTGAAGTCTTATATGTTCAGGCTAAGCCCAGTGTGATACAGTCTCCTTCTGCTGTCTGCAGATCAAGTTGCAGGACTCTCAGCTACCTCTCAGGCACCACGTCTGCCTGTAGGCCTCCATGTTTCCCAGCATAATGGTAATGGACTAAACTGCTGAACTGTAAGCCAGCCCCAGTTAAATGCCTTTGTTAATAAGAGTCCCTGTAATCATGGTGTCTCTTCACGGCAGTAAAGCCCTAAGACAGTGACTATCCTCCGAGGCAAGCAACCACTATCTCAGAAAATCCAGCTGTGACCTCATTGCAAAAGGTCATGCAAGCTAAGCTGACTATTTATATCCCTGTGCAGAGGGGCAGGGAAGGGTATAAGATTCTCTCTGCTGAGTATCTAGCTGTTCCATACCAAAAGGCAACTCTGCATGTAGCCTGGGGAAGAGGAAAAGTATATAGAATCTTGGAGAATTAGGCACAGGATTTCCCTGTACATGACAGCCCTCACCCTGGGTAAGGCTTTCCAGTACTGATGGTTGAAGGGTTGGAAGACGAGTACCCATACCCCTCTAACTAATCCCTCATCTGGACTCCGTGAGAAAGCACAGTAAGCTTATTCGTTCCCCAGAATGAACTTTAGTGGACTTAGGCCTTGCTTTGTTCTTGGGACCTGAGGACAAGGGGTTGATGTTGCTTACATCACCTCGTGGGAAGGAATGTTAGCAATACAAGGTGACTGTAGGCAAGGACTGGAAACCTTCAGAAACCTCTGGGTGTGGAGATATGGTGCTCTTAAGTGCTGACAGATACCTCAATCACTCGTTGTGCCTTCAGCCTTGATGGGAGAGGAAACGTTTTACATTTTTGTTCCTCATGCTGCTTTTCAGGTGGAATGAAAAACACACTTACCTGCAGAGTGAACAGTAATCTGACACAGGTTGGAAGACCAGCACAAAATGAAGGTGGAGATGCCTGTTTCCTCTCTGCTTTTATTTACACAGTAGGCACAAAGGAGCAGTCTGTACTTTTCAGCAAAACAGCCTCTGAATACTTCTTACATTCCCCACACCACTGCCCTCCAGAACCTGGAAACAATTGGATGTGTTCCCTCCAGGGCCATTGTGTTTGCCTAGAAGCCCCTTTCTCCAGGATTCAGAGGCTTTCTTCTACTCTCATTCAGGCTTGACTCATTTGGCTCTTGTGGGGACATTACCCTACATGAGCCTACATGACTTTTCAGCTCAGGCCTGTTCAATTTCTCTCTAGAATATCATGCCTGTTGACATCCACCAGCCTATCTGCGTGTGACCCTGGTGTTAGCCATTCTTACGGAAATGCGTGCTCTCCCAAGCCTGGAGTTCTTGGTGTTTGCTTTACTTGTGGCACAGCCCCCAGAGCAGCGAGTGGTCAGAGATGATCAAAATCCACCCTCAGAAAGCCCCTTTTCCTGCACTCATCCAGAACACTCTCTGGAAATCCGATTAGCCCCCATTCAAGACAGGGGCCACCATTTTCAATCATGTTTGTCCTCCCAATGCCCTTCCTGTGAGCAGGCAACGGCACTTACTACCCCCAAGACCAAACAGGAAGTCAAGCCTATTAGAAGCGTCACTAACAGTGGGGTAGCGCCATTGACAGGTTGACCCAACGTGAAGAACGACTGAAAGAACAAATGTGCCTTCCTGGGAAATTGGCCTTCAGTGTGGCAGGTGTACAGCGGCCACACGTGTTCAGACTCACACACCCTAGCTGTGATTGATCACAGGCAGAGGGCCTTAAACTATCGGCACCAAGTTTAAGGTGTGAACTGCCCCCTTAGGAAGAGTAGGCATACTAGCCTGTTCTCCACTTAGGGAAGAGTTAGAAGAGGCAGTGTGAACAAGGTCATCAAGACAGCCCTTGGCTGGACTGACCCGGAACTGCTCTGTACCTGTTCTGGAACTTCACCTGGCTCTGTTAGGAGTTCCAAAGGCCACTGTTTCCAGTGATTCTCACCTGTCACATACAGTAAGGACTTGTCCAACCCCTCTCTGATTCTGACTTTCCAGGCAGCAGAGAATCAGGATTGATCCCCGGGTGCAGATGGGTCCCTTACTGATGACCATGGGCTGGTCTCCTTGTGCTGTAGGCACTTCCTGAGACACAATCTGGGCATGAAGGGGAATTATGAAGGAAGATATGAAGACAGAACTTATGCACAGAGATGCAAGGATGCTTCTGCATATGGTGACTGTGCCCTGTTTTGAGGCGACTTACAGCTTCTGGGGTGAGAACTCAACCCCCTAGGCTATACTACTGCAGTCCAAGGTTCTTGCTATTAGGGCGCTCTGCCCTAGACTCAGGGTGCTGCTTCCATGAGTCCTGAAGGGTGGGTAGATGCCTCCTTTCACTAGCTGAGAAGGTTCAGGCTTCCCAGAGCCCTGGTTAACTCAGTCATGAAAAAGAACCCAAGGAAAATGCTATTAACAAAAGCCCAGGTGAGTCCTTTCAGAAGAAACCCATGGTCCCAGGGCTCTGCTGTCCCACTGCCCCCAGCTGCCCCTGGCTCACACTGACACCTGTAGCCTGTGAGACTTAAGCAGGGCCTTTGCACAGGGAACAAGCACCTCCTCTGAGCCAGGCTATTTCAGTAGTGTGGGCAGAGCGCTGTCCCTCAAGCAGCTTCAGGCTTTTGTTCCTGTCTCAGTGTTCAGTCTCATGCCTTCTGGCTTTTACTCCAACCTTCCAGCTTCAAAACACTTCCTTGTTGTGGTCAGTGCCACCTTGCTGGAGTGCCCAATATAGAGTTCACTTCCTCCAACACATGTCCTGTGTCCCGTCCCTGCCAGATCCAGAGTTATGTCCCATTCAGTAACAACACACAGCTGGGAGCTACCCACAACCTGTTTCCTATGCTGTGTTCTGCACTGTGAAAAGCTGCCAGACTGTGGATCCCACATAGAACCTCCTATGGGTTGGAAGATCCGTGAACATGCTTGCTCTGTCAGGCTGACGTTTCCGCAAGGATTCAGGGCAGACATGGGGTGGCAAGCGAATTAGCCTGAATGGTCTTTGTCCTATTCAGCGAATGCTGGTGGCAATGCATGGAACACAGGGCTATTGCAGACCCAGAGTCCTCTAGCAGTATTGAGACTTCATGGTAAACATAGCTCCTGTTCAGCTGGCCAGGGCACAAAGCTACACATGTCTCTTCTCTTTCCTGACGGGAAAAGCTAACTGCCTGACAGCAAAACTCAGAGAAGCTTCCTACACCCCTGTAATGAGGTATGAAGGGAAACCAGAGGCACGGTGCACCCCATCTTTCTTCTTTCTCCCCCTTCTCCTGTTTTTCTTCCTTCTGATCTCTATCCTTTCCCTTTCTTCTTTCCTTCTTGGTCTGCATTCCCTACTCTGTATTTTTTATCTGTCTCTGCCTTTCTCTCTCCCTCCCCAATTTTTTCCAATCTCCTTCTCACATCTGTTTTTGCAGAGAAGCAGAAAGCACGTGAAGGCGATGAACTGCACAGTCTGTACTGCTTTTCTGCCTCGTGCACAAAGTAGAGGCTGGTGGCTGCTCTCTTAGATCAGGAAACCTCTTGTTCCTGCAGAAGCCCATGAAGAAGGGTGTATCTCCTTGGCTCAAACAGAGCCCTCCACACTAATGGCTCTGATTAGAGCCATGTGGTCCCCAGCAACTGCCTTTTCCTCTGACTCCCTACAGGTCAAGGGCTTTTAGGGGCTCCTGTAGCCTGAAATGACAGATTTGGTCTAGGGTCCCCCACCCAGCATAAGAATGCACACACAGCTTCCAAGGACCTAATACAGCACATCGTGTGGAAGACAGTGCATAGAGAACATGAAAAAGCTACAGACCCCTCATCGAAGTCTTCAAATTGCCAAGATACGAGCACATTTATGAAGTCATATAAATCACATAAACCCTTCTTCATTTTCTATAAGAGCTCTGGTTTATTGTGGCATACTCAAGTTCCCAGAAGTTTTTCAGAAGGTATTTGTGTTATGGAAGAGAGAATTTACGTGGGTCCAGGACCAGTATTCCAGCACCCAATCTGCATGCCACTGCACTGCCCAATCTGCACCCGTGGAAACATTTAGTCTTCAAGGATCTGAGGACATCCTCCGGAATCTGCAAGTATTCCCAGCTTCAGCTGCAATACAGCAGATCCTACACCTCATTTGGCAAACTATGCTTTCCCACTTAGGAGATAAATATGGAAAAGATATACTTTCATTTTGACAAGCACTTAGATTCTATGTGCCTATTTTTTTTGTCAAGGCTTCCAGTATCGTAATAAATGTCAGCCAATACCATATTTTTAAAATGTATCACTGTATCCTTATAAATCAAGCAGCATGCTATTCGTATCCTAAAGCATGGACTTCTAACTTTATTTCCTCCCAGTACAGAGCTGTATTGTTATGCCACTGTCTATCCCTCTAATTCTTTTATTCTACAATGTATTAGCACCCCTGTGAACTTCCAGCTCCCCATTTTATGCCAACATCTACCTGAGGGTATCACCACCCCCTTGTTAACAGTGTGTGGTTCCAGTGTCTTTAGATACGTGGCTACCAACTACAACATCTCATTCTGAGAACTCAATTTTAGGGACACTCTGAAAACCAGTCAAGTTGGAGCACTTTAAATGGTTGGCAGTGAATTATGACTACTACAGACTTTGACTTCTGTGAAAATAGAGAACTCGCCCCCCCCCTTTATTTCTATTAAATACAACTAAAACCTATATGTGTTATATTTTCAAACCATAAAATCTCTCTGGAAGGCAGAGAGAAGAAGAGAGGTCAGTTAGAAAAGTCAGGACCTGAGGAGTAACGCCAGGGATATAGGTTTTATTTTTATACCCATCTGTCCCAAATTTGGATACAGAGAAGACTGAAACCCAGAAACACCAATAAGCACTCACCAATGGGCGTGGGGGGACTCTACAGAAGCCTGGTGACCAGCACAAAGGCAGCAAATAAGAAAGGTCAGACAGTAGCCAGTCTACCCTAGACAAATGCACAGAGAAGGCTGTTAATCCCACCTCACAAATACCAACAAAGACTGTGCAGAGCTGTAACTCTGGGAAGCTCTATCAACACCCACCAGGGCTGGGTCTGTGTCACTGAGTCTGGAGCTGAGACCTCTTTCCCTATTGATCTGAAGTGTTGACAGGTAATATTTGTACCAACAATCTTTCAAATTCTCAGTTCTTCCACTGCTGACTGGAAACACCGGAGGAGGTTAGAGGAAACCCAGGTTTGGTAGCAGGCTACCCCTAGGATGCTGGTGGAGGCTGTGTGAGGAACCAACAGCCAAACAGACACTCATCAGAAACAAGGAGTTCCTTCTCTCCATTGTTTGTCTACAAAACCTGGTGCAGTCTGCTCCCTGCTTTATTGGATGGCAGTGGGCAGGTGAATACAGAGCTTAAACAAAATCCAGAGGCTCAAAACACAACACATCTCAGTTAGGGTTTCTATTGCTACAACCAAACACCATAACCAAAAAACAAGTTGGAGAGGAAAGGGTTTATTTGGCTTACACTTCTACATCATAATCCATCATTGGAGGAAGTCAGAACAAAAACTCAACAGGGAAGGATCCTGGAGGCAGAGGCTGATCCAGAGACCATGAAGGGGTGCTGTATACTGGCTTGCTCAGGCTGCTGTCTTATAGAACCCAGCACCACCACCACAGGGATGGAACCACCCACAATGGACTGGGCCTTCCTCCACTGATCAGTGTTTGAGAAATTAATTGTCTTACAGCTAGATCTCATGGTGACATTCCCTCAAATGTCAGTCCATTCTTTCTGATGACTCTAGCTTGTGTCAAGTTGACACACAAAACTAGTCAGTACAATACCCAATATATCCAGATTCCAATTCAAACTCTTTTTTTCTGTAGCTTCAATAAATAAAAAACAAAGACATCAATACAGTGTCAACACCAAGATGCCAGAATTACTAGAACTATCCATAGAGATTTTAAAGTAGTCATTGTCAAAGTTGATTCAATGATGAACATGCTTGGAACAAAGTAAAATATGAAAAGAGTAAACAGAGGGGAAAAAAATCTCAACAAAGAAATAGAAAAAAAGAATGGAAGTAAAACTATGCAAAACCCTCCAGACGCGGGTGCCACAAACCCTCTAATCCCAGCACTTGGGAGGCAGAGGCAGGTGAATCTCAGTGAGTTTGAGACCACCAAGATCTGCAAAGAGAGTTTCAGGATAGCCAGAACTGTAACACAGAGAAACCTTTTCTCAGAAAACAAAAAATAAAAATAAAAATAAAGAAAGTGAAAATCCCAGTATAGCAAAAGGTAAAACTTCTTGTTTATGACCAGCCTGATGGCAGGTATTAAAAACAAAAATCTCTCTTCAGAAAAATTGAGCATATAACAATAGAAACTATTCAATCTGAACAAAAAAAATGATTTAAAAAAACATGAAAAAGATTCAGGGAACGGTGGGGCTGCCTCAAGTTATCTGCTTCTATGTCACAAAAGTTCAAGGGAAAATGGCTGGATGTTAAAAAGGCATTCCAAGAAGCAGTAGCTGAAATCTTACCCCCATCTGTCATAATGTATGGCATTAGACATAAAAATGTTTGGACAAGGTGAGTCCAAACAGCTTGAACTTCAGCAGTGTCTATGCCAATACACACCATCATCAGAGATCTAAAAGCTACACAAATCTTGGGTATCATAGGAAGACAAGGTTTACAGCTGATTTCTTTTTTCCATCTGCTTTGTGTGTGCTTTGTGTGTTGGACATGTGCCACAGTAGGCATAGGAAAGTCTGATAACAACTCTGGGTCAGTTTTTCCCCATCACGTGAATCTGAGAGGGGGAACTTGGGCTTATCAAACTCCTTTACCTGAGGGACAATTTCGTTGTCCCCCTCCTCCATATTTTGTTTGTTTGTCTCTTTGAAAACAAGCTCTCAAGTGTTCCAGGCCGACCTTGATAGAAGATGAGTATATAGAATTCATGATGATTTCCCAGGAAGTAATCCACCTACAAGAAAGCAGAAGCTGGGCATGGTGAGGTGCATCTGTACTCTCAAGACTCTGGAGCTCAAGACAGGAGAATCCTGAGTTGTAAACCAGCCTAGGCTACCTATGAAGATGTAATCCTGTTGTCATCCTTCCCCAACAGAAGGAATTAAGATTGACAAAAGATTTGAAGACACAGTTAAAGAACCACAATGGTAGGCACTAAAGAGATGCCTCAGTTGTAAAGTGTTTGCTACACAAGCGAAGACCTGAGTTCAGATCCCCAGCACCCATAGGAAAAATTTGAAAGCACACTCCTGCAATCCCAGACTAGGGAGGCAGAAATAAGAAGAGTCCCACCCCTAGAGCTCCCTAGCCAGCCAGCCCCAGCTGAGTTGGTGACCCCCAGGCTCAATGGCTCACACTCTAAAAAATTAAGGTGGAAAGCAACTGAGAATGACACTTGGTATTGACCTCTGGCTTCCTCACTTACACTCATACAAGTGCATGCACCCAACACAACACACAAACCAACATACAGATATACCATATACCAAACACACACACACACACACACACACACACACACACACACACACACACTAACATACATAGTAAATAAACACATGGAAAGATCATCCACATTACTTGGCTCTAATAAAAAGCCACAAAGAGACATCAGAACACACCCATCAGAATGTCTAAAACAGGACAGAGTAACAGCAGGAGATGGTGTGGGATCTGGAGAAGGACAGCCACTCAGGCACTGGGATGTAAAGTGGTACAATCTCCCTCCCTGAAAAAGAACTTGGCAGTATAAACTGGCTACACATCTCCTACATGGCCCAGAAATTACATGCCTGGGCTTTCTAATTTTAACAGAGTACAAAGAAGTAATGTTTACATAGAATGTATAAAATGTTAATGAAATGAAATATATGCCCTAGCAACACTGAAGCATGCATGCATGGGCAGCCCATATATGGCGGTTCTGTTGAACTTGTCCATATTGGGTTTCATGGTCTAAGTTGATGAGGATGAAAACAACTGACCAGTTGTAGGAGAAGGAGCAGGACCCCTTGTTCTGTCCTGCCCGGCTAGCTTAACCCTTGAAATAACTACACAGAAATTGTATTAATTAAATCATTGCTTGGCACATTAGCTCTAGCCAAGTTGCTAACTCTCACATCTTGATTAACCCATTTCTATTAAATCTGTATATAACCACGAGGTCATGGCTTACCAGGAAAGATTCTAACCAGCATCTGTCTCAGGCAGGAGAATCATGGTGTCTGCCTGTCTCCGCTTTCCTCCTCCCAGAATTCTGTTGTCTTCCCTGCCTACCTGCATTCTACCCTATCAACTAAGCCAAGGCAGTTTCTTTAATAACCAATGAAAGCACAAATACAGAAGGGCCTCCCACACCAACCAAGTTTCTTCCTCAAGAGGGCACTAGATGTCATTACAAACGGTTGTGAGCTACATGTGGTTACTGGGAATTGAACTCAGGACCCTTGGAAGAGAAGGCAGTATTCTTAACAGTTGAGCCATCTCTCTAGCCGATAAATGTTTAAAAAAATTGGTCAAAATATAATAAAGGTAAAAACTGCAATCAGCTCAAAGTTTTTCAATAAGTTAATGGGCCAAATAAATTGAAACATGTCTATACAATGAAAACATACTTAGAAATGTGAAATAACAGGGCTGTGACTCAGTGGTACAGCATTTACTTCATATGCAAGAGGCCCTGGATTCCATCTCAAGCACAGTGTGGGGACAGGGTGAGGGAGAACTGGAATATCGGCATACAGTGGAAGCAGAGGATTAAGAGATTAAAGACACCCTGTGCTACAGAGAATACCTCCATCAAAAGAGAAGGATACAAGTTACCAGTGCAACCGTGTAGATGGATCTTCATGGAATTATGCCTAGTTATTTTTAGGACATGGATTCCAGCAGGTTATTTGGTTTTCTTTCTGAGACTTAGCCAAAAAATATCTGGGCTTATCTGCAAAGTGGAAAATCTCCTAGGGAAATAAGGAGCATCCAGAGTCAAGCATGAAGGTGGGGTCTTGGGAAAATTAAAAAGACTGGAAGATGTGGCATACTGGAGGGACAAAGGAGGGCTCATAGAAGAGACCAATGGGGCGGGGGGGGGGGGAGAAGAAAGGAAGTCAGGGGAAGGAAGACTGAGGGTTCAGTATGGCCAAGAGCAGACCCCATTGACATGATACTTGGGTTTAGAACCACCAACCCTACTTCTGTTCTTATTTACCACATTTAATGCTTGATAGATTTGATGTAGCCAGAGGGAAAACCATGAAACCTCTTGTCTCAGTCCATTATCTGCACACTTAGCTGTTGTGTCTTTACTCTCCATAAATACCACTTATCTCTTAATAAAGGTCTGGCAATAGACCACACTCCACACTCTCTCTCTCCTTTTCTCTCTCTCCCAGCCTTTTCCCTTCCCTTAATTCCCAAGCTTCCATCCCACTCTGCCCATGAGAGCTGAGGCGTCTGGAAAGAATTGACTTCTGTTGGTGCTGCCTCCTTCTGGACTCAACCCAGGAACAAAAGAGCCTACAAAAAGCTTTCAGCTGAGCCCAAGGCTGCTGAGCCTCTGAAATGAGCCAGGAATCCGCCAGACCTCTGTGCAGCCACTACTGGGAGAATCAGAAACACTGGACCAGGCAGGGAGTGGGGGGCTTAGGTATGGCTCAGGCATAGTGAGTACTAACAGCCTGGATTGTTTCATCAATGTGACATTGCCCCAAGAACCTCAGGTCTCCATCCCCCATCTCCAGGTGTAACTTAGGACACCTGGAGGAAATTTCTTGCCTGACACATTTAGGATCATCACACTTTCATAAGACTTAAAGTCCCATTTCTACAGATAAGGCAAATTTGCTCAGACTCATGCATAGTCTTTAATTAGAACTAATAGTCTTAGCCACACAACAAAATGAAATTGATGATTTGCTGACAGATAATCACTTCCAAGAACAACAGATGCCCTTAAATGATGCTAGGCTTCATGGTGTTTTCTAAAGCACATTTAACTAACTGAATAAAGCATTGTAATAATCATGCTGATGTTTCTAAATACTGTTCAAAGGATTTATAATAAAAAATTTCCTCTGAGGATGCCGAGGAGGTTTTCTTAAGTGGTTATGAAGTTAATGCAGGTTGGGCCCATGTTGGGCATTGTGAATACACGCACACACACACACACACACACACACTTCTCTCTCACACACACAATTTTCTCTCTCTCTCTCTCACACACACACACACACACATGCACACAAGTCCATACTCTCTCACATACACACAGCCACTGGCTTCAGGGAGTTCAACAGAGAAAGGTGCCTTCAAGACATAGGGATGTTAAGCAGGGCCTGCTGTAAAGGACACAGATGCAGACTGAGTGGTGCCTGAGTGTAGAGATCAATACGGGTGATTTGGCCCTGGGAGGGACAGTTGTTCCATAAACTACTGGAGGACTTGGTACAGGCTTTGCATTATGAGAGAGTATTCCCACAACTTGGAGATAAGGAGTTAGGTCCTACAAACCTGAGGAGCTGCTGGTCTGGTGTCTGTCTGGTAAAAGGACACAAGCAATCAGAGATCATCTCTATAGCACTGCTCTAGACACTAGCAGGGTAAATAACAGGAGCTGTTAGACAACCAGGATAAATAAACAAAGCAACACTTCATATAGACCCTGAGCCAGAATGTTCTTCTAAATTTGTGTGTGTGTTATGCACATGTACTTGTGTGTCTAGGCCCAAAGTCAATATCAGATGTCTTCCCTTATTATTCTTTATCTAGTTCTTTTTTTTTAACATTTAAAAAAGTCAAAGTTCATTTTAATAAAGCCATGAACTTGAACAGTTACTGTAAGCTACAAACCTGGGTAAGGAATAGTTTGTTCTTCAAAAGCATCTCATCTGTTCTCAGTTAACTTAATGCTTTCTTAACTAAATCCCAAATCTAGAAGGAGAGATGTGTGACTTGGGACAGCACAGCGATACTGAGACCACTCAGGCTCTCAACAGCCTGAGGTGCTGCTTCCACTGCAAACGAGGAGTGGTACTTGGAGGAAAGATGAGAAGAGTCACTGCAAAGGTAGGTAAGGCCACAGTGAGCTCTGCCCTTGACCACTGAGGCAGAATGAAGGTATGAGGAAGGAAGGACACTGGCTGGAACAGATCTGAAGAGAAATGGTGAGCAGAGCACAGCCTGGGGGTGATTAAGAAGGCTGGCAGTAACAGAAAGCTGCAGCCACAGATTTAACCAGCACATTTTACAGATGGCCTTCCCCCTTGAAAAACCAAGGAGGAGGCAGCTTAAAGATGTTCAGAGTGGCATTTACAGTAGCAGTCTTCAGGAAACAGTGGGTAACAAAGGAGGTGGAAAACAAGGCTCTGACAAAGGATTCTTTTTTTTTTATTGAGAAAAAAACAATTTCCGCCTCCTCCCAGCCTCCCACTCCTCCCGCCCTCCCCCCACTTCTCTCCCCCTCCCTCTC
>NC_022012.1:20583599-20588590 GCF_000317375.1 Microtus ochrogaster
AATATTGCCAGTTTTATTTTGCTTCCATTCCTGCACTTTGGTGATGCCTTGTTCAGTTTCTTGGGAATTGCAGCAGACTCATTGGGCTACATTTAGTACAGGAACCACACGTGTGTGTTAAAGGACACAGTCTAGTGATGCCATTCTCCTTTGTAGAGTAAAAACTACCTCTAGATTGTGGTAAGCTTTTACTGTCCCTTAAAACAGGAGCCACAAGTACCTTCTGATGCAAACTGTAACTTCTCCAGCATTTTCGGTGTCTTTCTGACTCCCTGGCCTTCTGAAAGTTTTCATGTAGTCTTGTTAAGAATCTTTATCTAGTTCTTAAAAAAAGGATCTCACCACACCTGATACTCAAGGATTAGGAAAGAGAAGCTGGCCATTGTGCTCTAGCGAGCCTTCTTTCTCTTCCTCCCTGCACCAGACTTATAGGTGCATTCTACTTTGCCTATTGATGTGTGCGCTAGAGGACCTGAACTGAGGTCCTCATGCTTACAACAATCACAGTTTGTTGACTGTTGAGTGTTGACTGTTGTTGAGGCATCTCCTCAGCTCCATCAGAGGAGATCTCTCGATGTCTAAATCCAGTAAGCCATAACCTGCTGAGTGAGGCAGTGAAGCCTGTATCTTCCTTCCACTTGGGAGCCCTGAGTGGCCTCAACCCTCAACACAGTGTCATGCTAGGTGAAGGTGGCCAATAATGTCTCTTGCCTGGTGGTTTTAACTTACACGACTAAAAGTGCAAATATTTTGCCACTTTCATGATGATCTAAATCATAACTAATTAAAAACAGGGGTTAAGTTCTGGTCATTTGATTGGAGAAAATCAAACGCTATTTGAAGTCTTCCTATTCTTTTTAATATAATTCCACTCAAATCCATACTGCTGGGACTGGTGGTACTCTCTGTCTGCTACGTCCATGTTCTTCGAGTCTTGTCCAAAGGATCAAATGGATGGACACAAACAGCAACGCAGCAAAAGATTTTTCTCCAAAACTACAGAGATGAGTTGCAGGGTGCAGCAGGTTCGGCTCAAAGGAAGTGCTGAAGAACTCAAGTCACTTTCACTGCTCCCTGTTAACAGTGTGAGAGGAAGAATTGGTTTCTAAGTGCAAGATGTGATTTTGATTGATAGGGTTGGGTCATATAAGCCTTTGTTCCCATTCACACGTCGTCCCCCAGGATACAATAGATTTTAGTCACATACAGCATCAATCACAAGGAGGCACTAAATGGTATTCCATACTTAGCAGTTGCTGCGTCGAAACACTTCAGCCAATAGCAACTCTGGTGGCTGGTTATTTGGACTCCCAGGTCCCAGTCCTTCAGAGAGGGAAGTCAGGGCACAACTCCAGCAGGAACTGAGGCAAAAACCACAGAGAAAGAATGCTTACTGGCTGTCTCCCAGGTTCAAGCTTACCTACTTTTCTTATTCATCCCTCACCCACTTGCCCAGAGACAGTACTGCTGGGCTACGCTTTCCTACATAAGGTAGTAATAAAGAAAACTCCCCCACAGACAAGGCCACAGACCAACGTGATGAAAACAATTCTTCAATTGAGGGTGCCTTCTCCCAGGTATGTCAAGTGGACAACCAAGATTATGTATCACAAATAGCATATAGGGATTTTTCCCCTAAAAGTTCATATTGATATTATTGTTTGTCTTATTGAGTATGTATCTAAAATTCGTCCAGGTTGGACTGGCTCTGCCTGTTGTTCCACGATACAGTCAAGAATGTGTTTGATTACTAAGTGATTGCTTGTTAAGGGGTTATTAAAGCTTATTAAGGCAGAGTGATAAGTTGGCATTTTTATAGAGGGGAATATGTGCAGATCAGCGCAAGTCAGGGTCCTTGGTTGCTAAGATATACCCGAAAACTATTTGCCTTGTTGCAATGGCTTAGATATGCTTTATTATGCCCTCAAAGGGTGCCCATATTGAAATTTAATTGCTTTGTGATATATTAAGTGGATATGAATGTCACATATTTTGCTCTGGGGTATGTAAGAGATAATTAGGATCAGATAGTCATTAGGGTAGAGCCCATGCTCGGATCCTATGTCTTCTATAAAAAGGACACAGACAAGCACTGTGCTTATCTATTCATGCATATGATTCTCTGCACCATCTGATACTCTGCCAACAAGAAGGCTGTCACCTCAGTCTTCAATCTTATACTAGAATCATGAGTCCCAATAAATTTTGAGGTATTATAGCTTACTCAATCTATGGTATCCTGTGATTAGCATCAAACAACAGACGAGGATCCTAACCACTGACTACAATGTCCAATGTCGCCTATCCCAAGCCCCTTCAGCTCTACGTCTTCAGTCTGCACCTAGTCTCTACTGAGAAATATCTACCTTTCTACCTGTTTCTTTGCTTCTCTGCTTCCATGAGTGGTTACATATGAATCTGCTGTGTTAACTCTAGCTCTCCTGGGTTGCTTTCATTGATTTCTCCCTGGAGCTTGAGACAGCTGGTGAAACAGTCTTGGCACCAGAATTAACAGATTCTTGAAGGAAGATATTAAGTTGGCTCAGGCTTCCCACTTCTAGGCCAACACATCACACTTGTGTAGCCAAGAAATCTTCTTGACATTGAAAGATGTACTTTGTGTTGCTATCTGGAAGCCTTGACTCTCAAAAATACACAGAAAGGAGGATGCGTGTGACCCTGAGCAGTATGTTACATAGTACTTTAGCCTTGCTTCGGGTATGCAGTCAGCAATCCCGACAGCTGACAAAGTACTCTGGTGGCCAGGAAAAGGTAATTAAACCAGGAGAAGCCCAAGAGCAGTGGACAAAGAAAAACAGCTGTTCTGGGTTCCTCTGTAGGCCAGCCTTAAACAAGAACTGATGTTTCCATCCTAAGGTAATATCCTGAGCCAAAGGGAGGTCACATCACCTGTACAATGTTGTGCGTGGATGATCCATGATGGAGCTTGTTGAAGACTGGGCATGGAGGAAGAAGGAAGCCTAATCTAAGGTAGCAGACACTGCTGTGGATTAGTGGGTTGGGGATATGAGGTACTTAACCACTTCTGGCTCCTGGCCCTGGAGAAAGGCTCCTCCCTTACTATGAGTAGCTGAAGTACAGCTGGAGAATATAAATAAATCTGTACAGATAGAAACCTTTGTTTGCACTTATGCTTGTTTCATCAAAAAAACATTTAAACATATATGAAAGCAGAGAAAATAGTGAAGAACGTTCAACTTACCTCCCAAGTTCAAAATACTCCATTCTCACCTTTCTTATGTCACCCATGCACCTTCGTTTTTCTTCCCTATCGACTGTAAAGGAGCTCCCAACCATTATAGTTTTATCAGAAAGAAGTTCCTTAAATATTTTATGTAACTTTATTAAGCGCCTTTGATAATTTCATACATGTATATAATGCATTGGATTTACTCCCATGAAGCATCCCATGCTCCATTCTTACTTTATTTAATCAACAAATATTTTGGCCAATAGCTTTAATCTTAAAATTATAGCTAGTAAAAATCATAACAAGTTATCTCAGTTAGGGTTTTTATTGCTGTGAAGAGACACCATAACCATGGCAATTCTTATAAATAAAAACATTTAATTGTGGTGATTCACTTACAGTTTCAGACGTTCAACTCATTATCATCGTGGTAGGGAGCATGGTGGCATGCAGGCAGACATGGTACTGGAGAAGTAGCTGTGAGTCCTACATTTTACAGGCAACCGGAAGTCTGCTGAGACACTGGGCAATATCCTGAACATAGAAAATCTCAAGGGAGTTCAGATGTGTTTTCTAAATGAGAAGAAGGTAAAGTGTGGCAAATTCTGGACACAGATCATAACAATGGTCATGATAACCATACTGACTACATATTGAATGACCAATCTGCCCTTGGCTAAATTTTTCCATTAGGAACTAAAATTGTTTCAAAAACCAGAGCTATGAAGAAGACTCTCCAGGTTGATCAGCTGGTTTGAACCTCATGACTGTGGGAACTTGGAAGGTTAAAGTTGCGGAGGCCAGTGATCTCAGGAGGTCTTAACAGTCTCCTTACCACCACTTATTGCTTGCATCTGTCTGATGTGACATCCTTTTCACTATTAGGCAAAAGCTTTGGAATTTACTAACTTAGCAAACCATTAGGCATACCAATCCAGAAGGTAAGAATAGCATTAAATAGCAGTTTACTGGAGCAAAATCACCAGTATCCTCAGCAATGTATTGGATGAATCTATTGATTTGTGGTTTTCTTTTGTTCTGTAACTATTAAGAGTTTATGTTCCGTATAGTGAAACAAGGTAGGAAAGCCTAAATCTGTATTTCCAGGCCATAGTCATTAATATGTTGCTCAGCATAAATTATTCATTCCTTTTAGAGTGAGAGCTATGCTTTATAGTCAATGGCTCTCAATCTATGGGTCATGACCCCTTGAGATCACATATCAGATATTCTGCATATCATATATTTATATTATGATTCACAACAGAGGCAAAACTATGAAGTATCAATGAAATAATTTTACAGTTGGGGCTCAACACAACCTGAGGAACTATATTAAAGGTCTCAGCATTAGGAAGGTTGAGAATCACTGCTTTATATGAATACCATACATGATTCTATTCAATTTCCATTTTAAGAGGGAGTAATAAAGATAAATGATCTACTTCAGGTCACAGAACTAAGAGGTAAAAAGCTGGAATCTGAGCTCCTAGAGGTCTCACACCAGAACATTAGAACATCTTTGGTTCTGTAACCCTGTGGGATATGTGACTGGGTCGTAAGAAGTGATAAACAGATAGTAGACATTAAAGACAGAGTTTTTGTTAAGAAAGCTAGAGTGGATATCTCATAGCCTGAGCCCTGATAGAGACAACAGGAAATTTGATATGATCTCCATAGAAATGTTGTTTTGGAGGCTGGAGCTGTTTGGAGGAGTAGATGGTGTGCGTGCGTGCAAGCGTGTGTGTGTGTGTGTGTGTGTGTGTGTGTGTGTGTGTGT
>NC_022012.1:20588690-20696797 GCF_000317375.1 Microtus ochrogaster
GTGTGTGTGTGTGTGTGTGTGTGTGTGTGTGTGTGTGTGTATGTGTGTGTGCATGCACATGTTTGCAGACATACAGTCTTGGTGTAAATGAGGGTCTGTAGGTGTTGCCCTACACATCCTATTTCACACCATACATTCTTGGACTGTGGTGGCATTGCTTATTCATCAAGGCATGCTAAGATCAATATTCCTGACACTTCCTGACTACTATGGCCCCCATGGGGGCTCGTGTTGGTCCCAAGCCCCACGCTGTAGAAGTGAGGAGTCAATAGCTCAGCTCATTTGTGATCACATCAGAACAATAAACAACATTTCACATCTGCCAAGAAGTTCTGATTTTGACTTAGTGATTAGACTAAATACCATAGCATGGTAGCTAGAAAGAAGAGACATCAGAACCCATGATAGGAAAGACCATATCTTCTAATGACTAAGATAGATGAGAACTTTTACCACACCCTCAAATGGTTATTTCTCTTCTTGCATTCTCTTCTGGGAGAGTCATCATCAGAAGACCAGGGTGGGTGTCTAGTCTAGTCACTAACCTCATAATGGTCATTTGCAGTCTTGCGTTTCTTCCTTCCATGATGAGAGAACTGTGTAAATCACTGAGTCACACTTACAGGGCACCTCACATGTACCACGTCATGCTAAGAATGGGGCAGGAGTAAAAGAGTGTGATGCTCAGTCACATGCCTGCATCTGGGAGTGCAGGTTGAATATTTTAGGTAGATTTGGATAACACACATGAAACTAGGATGAAGCCCTGCTCAGCACCACACAGACAAACTGGTGCCCTTAGGGACCTGGAAAGGCTGACTCCTTCTTTCAGTACGGCTCTCAGGAGACACTGGGAGGAGCAAGAGGAAAAGGCTTCTTATCCTTGCAGAGATCAGAATAGTTTGAGAAGGAGACACATATCACCAAACCCTCAAGTGACAGGTTTCCCTCTTCACACGGCCAGAAAATGACAGTACCGCAATGGAAACACTAACAGGACACAGAACAAGGACCAAGTATTCAAAGTAGAAGTGGAAGGAGGCTCTGAAAGCTTCATCTTTGAATTAGCTATGTGAATTTGAGGACCCTGCAGCAGAGAGCAACTAGAAAAGTAGATTCTTAGAAGAAAGAGCCCTCCTGCCATTCTGTCATTTAAGGACCAGTAGGCTGCAAGAACAGTGGAGAAATTGTGTTAGGAGCCCACACTCAGCCCAGAGAACTTCTATTGACCACTTTTCCATGACCCAGCCTCTTCTCCAGTTGACTACAGAGAGAATACTCTAAGACAGTTGTTTTCAGACTGTACAGTTGGGGATCTGCCTGGAGAACAAGAGCCTCACCATGCCTACAGTGGTTTACAATAGCTGCTTGACCATGTCCATGCATGGGGCCATGATTCTAGAAGACATCTGGGGAACACTTTTATTTTCCTACCCAAATTGGTATATCTGCTCTGATGCCACAAATGAGCCTGGGCTGCTTTGTTTTGCAACCAAGGGATGGTGGTGACCAAAGGTAACCACAGGAGAAATGACAGACATACACTGATTCTACCAAAAAGCTCACTCAGTCCTCCCCTCTATCTCCATCTATAGTGGTCCCCATGTCACTACCAGTGTCAGTGAAGGGTCATTCAAAACCATGTGGCAGTGACTCTGTTTCTTCATGAGCCATGGAGAAACAAGGACTCTGCACCTTTATCTAGTCATAATCCTGGGCTCTCTTTACAATGGTGTATGTAGGTGTGAATACTGGATAGTGATACCAAGTAGGGGGAACAGCTTGAGTGTTGGGAGCTTGTGAGAAGTAAATACAGCGATGTTATCCAGAGAGTTGTGTGCTCAACCCAGCATGGGTGAGCCCAAGGTAAGAATGGGGCCCCAGGCTCCACCAGGCTCCATTGCCTGACCTCCAGATGCTCCAGCACACTGGTATCAGACAGGAAGCTGCAGTATTAATGAAACCTATGCTTTCCTTTCAACTCCCATGGATTTATGTAAATGTATTTCTTACATTCAGAGTAAACAATTTTGCATTTGAAGCTTCCTCTAAGTGTCGAGGTTTGAAGACTCCCTTGAATAATCAGCACCTTTGTGGAGAGGAGTCACAAGTCAGCTCTGAATGGAGCTGTGAGTGGAGGCTAAGCCCAGTCAGACCATGCAATCAGCAGGCTCCTTTCTGGGAGAAGCAAAGAAAAGAGAAGCCGGTTTCCTGGAAGTGCCAAGGGACAGGAACACTTGACTCACTCAGCCTGCTGTTCCCTCAGAAGGAAGGAGGTGGGGTAATATGGGGAGTGCCTGAGAGAAGTCAGAGAGGAAAATTACTCATGGAATGCCGAGTTTGTTCCAGCAGCTCACAGAGACCAACCTGGCTGGCTTGTTGGAAAGCATCACGCCAACTTCCAGAATGTTATCTTCCTGACACCCCATCAAGACTCACATAATCACAATTGATCCTTGGTGCGGGGAATGATGATAAAAACAGAAGCTCAGGTGTCCAGGTGTGAGTCTGGATGTCCACAAACAGATACATGTATATCCCAGGCTTTCTCCAAAAATGCTTCCATGCTTATTAATATTACCACTGTGCCTTCTTAGTCATTAACTCCTATTGATTCTATATGCAAAATGCTTCTCTTTCTATTTCAGTTTGTTTTTCTTCATCACTGTTCTTGTATGAATTCAGGCTCTCTGCTAGTCCTCATTACACATATCCACCAGTGCTTGACTGCTCAGAAGGATGGAATTAGAGGGACTGGAGGGAGCATTGAGAGAGTCATTTCTCACTTTGCCCCTTTTTAGTGCACCCTTTCCCCTGAAGCAATCCCACCATGTAGAGCTAATCTCCATATTGTAAACACCCGTCTATACCTGTGTGTGTCTCTGTGGGGTTGGCCTTATGTGTCATTCTTCTGTTGCCTTATCTGTGTTCTGGACACACATGGAGGCAGAGATGGCAGCTGTTGTGTCTTGTTATCCCTGATTCCATGTTCAGTATCTTATGAGAAGCCTTATAAATAAATATCAGCTGAATTAATAAACAAGTGGGTTTCTGGATCAATAGCACTGATCGAAGTAGCAGAGGATAGTTATGAGTTAATAGGTCAATTGTTTTTGTAAATAAGTTTGAAAATCATCTTTGTTCTGTAAAGAGATCAATAAGAGAAAACCATGTCACAGGAGAAGAGTGTCATCACTTCTTGCTATTTACCCAGAGGAGCTGAAGCTTGCTTCTCCACAAGACATTCGTGCATGCTTACAGCTGCTTTGTTTCTTCAACCAGAGAGTAAAAGAGTAAATAAACTGCAGAGTATGGAGACAATGGATGGCATTAAATAGAAGAGGCAATTTCACAACCAACCAGGAAATGCCCTGGAGGAAATCTACACGCACAAGACTAAGGGAGAGAAGCCAGTCTGAAAGGGAACGTGAGGTCTGACTCCAATTCTTTGACATTCTAGAAAAGGCAAAAATATGAGACAGTAAAATTCTCAATTGCTGTCAGGGGCCATAAGACAATGAAACTGCACCGTGTGGTCATATAGTCAAACATATGTCATCATAAATTTCTCCAAACCATAAAGCACACAAAAGCAGAAACAAACCATAACACAGACTTGAGGATCAAAAAAATATGTCATTACAAAAGCTTGTTTTTAAACAATATTAGCATGGATTTTTGAGCACTGGCTGTGTTCTAGCCTTTACTGAGGGCTTGACTACTTATTTAGCATGTGACAGGGTTCTACATGACAGGTCATTCCCACTCTTTATCGCCCCATCATTTTATGTCTCCAATCTACAGCTCATCTTTCTCTTGAGGAGCAGTCTAAAGGCTGTGAGAGCCTGGATGTCCTATTAACAGTACCACAATTGTTAAAACAACCCCCAAAGGTATCAGTTGCAGGTAGAACTCAAAACCTCCCCTGGAGGCCCTATGTCCTGGGCGAGGCAGGCAGTAATGTGTTTGGATCACCTTCATGACTAGCAAATCAATGGCTTCAACACCATACAGAGACAACTCCGTAATTCAGATCACCCAAAAAGGGAGAAACTCCACAGGGTGAGCAAATGTTCTTCTTGCTCATAACAACATCTTTAATACAGGAACCAAGCAGTGTGACCTACAAAGGAAGGAAAACATGGAAGAGTAAGTGAAGTGAGTATTCAGTTATGTGGTAGGTAAGGCATTTGATCAGCAACAATAGGCTCTACAATGTGCATTCATCCAATAACAAAGCCACTTAAGGATACATTTCTCCACTGCCAGATAGTGAATGCTTTGGTGTTTACAAGAAGAGCTTCCATGTAATGCTACTCAAAACCCTGGTCATATTCTTATAGGCAGAAAGCTGTAGGTATTACTCGCAGAAGAGAGTATATTGAGGTCTATCAGTGTATAGTCAAAAGGAGTAAAGTACCCCAAGGAGCCCCTTAGTTATGGATCCCCATGGCAACAGGGGATGCCATATCTTCAGTGGTGGAATAGGGCAGGACATGCCTAGCCTGATCCATAATAAAAAAGCTAAAATAGATTCTAAGTAGGTGTGTCAAAGCTGCCTAATATAGGGGAACACCCTCCTCTCTCTCTCTCTCTCTCTCTCTCTCTCTCTCTCTCTCTCTCTCTCAAATTTTGGGAATCTGAGCTGTAAACTCCTTCTTCTATCTTCTTCCCTTGACCACCTAAGTCTTTTGTCTGAGTTCTTTGGTCTGTTAGATGGGAGAAATGGCACTTTCACAGTGTAGGAACGAAATCTGTATGCATGCATATGAAGATTAGAAAATATAAAACACTGATAATTTAGAAGTGTTGCAATGGAGACACATATTTGGTATAAGGGTTTATGATCCTTATACGTGGTTGGAAGAAAAATTAAACATACAATTAAAATAAACAGATTGCACTCTAGATGGGTGAATGTCCATAGTTGGAGAGGCCCATGTCACCGACTTCTGAGGATGAGTTGATATGCGATGCTAAAGGGTGTTGAGCTACCGTGGGGGTTTGAAAGAAAATGATCCACAAAGCAAGCAGCACTATTAGGAGGTGTGGCCTTGTTGGAGTAGGTATGTTGGAGGAAGTGTGTCACCGTAGAGACAGGCTTTGACGTCTCATATATGCTCAAGATGTCTCCTAGTGTCTCAGCACACTTCCTGTTCCCTGCAAGTGATCATATAGGACTCTCAGCTCCTTCTCCAGCACCATGCATGTTACACCATGATGACAGTGGACTAAGCCTCTAATAAACGTAAACCACCCCAATAAGAGTTGCCATGCTCGTGGTGTCTCTTCACAGCAATGGAAACTCTAACAAAGACAGATACTGTGCAGGAAAGATGATTGGAAGCTCTCTATCTCTTTTTTACTTCTAGAAGAGGCAGGAAGGAAGGAGGGCTTAAAAATCCTAAATAAAAAACAGTGTATTGCTTAAAGTGAGCAGGGGAAGAGTTCCAGATGTTCAAAATGAGGTAAAGCCACAGAAAGTAGCTTTAGAAGCCAAGCAGAGCTATCTCCTGAGAAACGGTGTGGCCTGCAGCATGCACAACCCTAAGATGTCATGCTATGACAGGGCACACACTGATTACTAGGTACTGTGGCCTCAAAGTTTACAGGTCCAGCTTCTGTGGTCCACAGGAATCTGCAGCTGGTCAGGCAGAAGGCTGACCCACCAGAATGAATGCGTTCTGATGGAGGCAAACCCAGTTTGCAAGGTGCTGGGCCTACCACCTTTTGCATATCAACTGATTCTCATTCTCAAAGTGGATCTCTTGGGAAGCCAAAAGCACTCTCCCTTGGTGCAAGATTCAGCAGAGTATGGATTATTAGGCACAACTTTGTCCCATGTATTTGTATATTGGGTCATTGCCCCACCCTGTGGAACCTCCAGTAGGAAATTTAGTCACACGATCAATAACCTTGATTCCTACAGTCAAATCTCTGCTTCATTCCCTGAGATACATTAGAAGCCGCCTCCCTGCAACTATCTTCCATTTGGCAGGACATGCAGTTAGGAAAGAAGTCTTTCATATAGATCACAGTTGGGACCTTCAAAGATAAAAGGCCGTCCAAGCTCAGAGAATTGCCTTTGTGTGGCTTGTGTATATAAATTGGAAACTTTACAGAACAGGAGGAGAAAAACAGCAGGAGAAGATAAAGAAACTGATGCAGAAAAGTACATTATGAAGAGTTCATTTTACCCTCAGATCTAACTTCCGAGCTTGCTGTAATTCTTCTTCTAGACCCTGAGGGGACACTGAGGCTGACACTTAAAGGTTCCTAATATCCAACCCTATAGGCACAGGCTGTAACCCTAGCCCTGTGATACGTGTTAGGAGGTGGGGTCTTTGTGAGGAGTCTGAGCTGTGATAAACATCATGACCAAAAGCAACTTGGGATTGAGTATTTCACCTTACAGTTGTAGTCAAGCATGAAGGTAACTCATGGCAGAAACTAAAGCAGGAGCCCTGGAGGATTGCTGTTTACTGACTTGCTCTCCATGGCTTGCTCATCCAGCTTTCTTATAGCATCCAGACCCTCTGTCCAGAGGTGGTACCACCCACAGTGGTCTGGACTCTCCCATCACTTATTAATCAAGGAATATCCCACAACTTACCTACAGGAGGTATTTTGTCAATGACAATTCCCTCTTCCCAATTATGTCTCGATTGTGTCAAGTTGACAAAAGACAACCAGCACAAGAGGTGATTTAGTCATGATGGACAGTCCTTAAAAGGGACTTAGAGAAGCTCCTCACCATGTCATCAAATGCAGACACAGTATAGCAAGAAGATGGCATTAGCAAACAGGCCCTCATTAGATACTGCATCTCTTGCAACACTTGATGGAAGAATAGCAGGGAACCTTGTTTTCTTTTGTTTTATTGTTGTTGTTGTTGTTGTGGTGGTGGTGGTGGTGGTGGTGGTGGTGGTGGTGGTGGTGGTGGTGGTGGTGGTGATGGTTATGGTGGTGATAGTAGTAAGAGCATTTAACATGAAATCTCTGGGGAAATTTTTAAGGATATGAAGTATTGTTAACTATGGAATATCATGCTGCAACTGTATACATCATTCTCATCTTTCATAACTGAGGCTTCATATGTGCTAAAAGAACATTCCATCTCTCCCTACTCCAAACCCTTAGACCACCATACCGGATTATCTTAGGTGTTTCATGGATGAGCTCATGCATTATCTGACCTTCTGTGTCTGTCTTCTTTGGCTCCTCTGTATTTCTTCAAAATGCAGGATTTCCTTCTAAGACTAAAGAATATTCCACCGTGTGTGTGTGTGTGTGTGTGTGTGTGTGTGTGTGTGTGTGTGTGTGTGTGTGTGAGATATGGTATACATCTATATACATACATCTCATTTCCTTACTTGTTTGATCACTGATAGATATTTAGATTGTTTTAACATCCCAGCATGAATAGAGCCACAGTGAACAGAGGAGCATAGATATCATTGAGATCCTTATTTCAAATGTCTGGATTGACACCAAAAGTAGAATTGCTAGAACATCTGATAGTTCTCTTTTTCCCCAGGAAATATCTACACTGTTTTTCCACAAAGGCTGAGCCATTATTCATTTCTGCCAGCAAAGGTTCCTATTCCTCACTGGTCTCTCTGACAGGTATCTCCTGTGGGTTTGTTTGTGATTTGGGGTTCTGCAGTGACTACAATGATCCTCACGAGAATTATGAGAAATCTCACTGTAGCTTTGGTTTGCTTTTTCCTGATGATAAGCAGCACAGAGCACCTCTTTGTAGACCTGTTGGAGGAAAGGTCTATTCAAGCGCTGTGCTCGCTTTTCAGTCTATTTATTGGGCGTGGAAGGAACAGGGCTATAGGATTTGAAAATGAGAGCTGGGGAATGATTTGTTCATCTTTGTAGAGAAAGCTGGCAGAGTCTGGGCTGCTGCCACACACCATGCTGGCTCGGCTCTGCCCATTTGCTAGACCCAGCCAGCCTGCTAGCCCTTTGAGATTGAAAAGAAAAAGCAAATTATTTTCAAAGACCTTCTTACACTCAGCAGCAGCAGTACAGGAAGCCACTCCCGCGAAATGAAGTGGAATAAGATAAACATGCAAGAGGGCAGTGATGTTTCAATAAAAAACATATTTGTCTTCAAACAGCTCCTACTGTCCAAATGCTAGAGGTGCCTTGTGGATGAACCGTGAGCCAGCAGCTCACGGAATCAGCTCTATGCACTCTTTCAGGACATGGTTTCTGAGGGGCTGAGGTAAAAAAGAAAGCAGTTTCAGTGGAGCCCTCCCACAGTGACCATCACCCTAGTAAGTGCCACACTATCCCAAACCTTCTGTGTCCTAAGTACTCCTCACTTGGGAGTCTGAATATGGAGGTTGGTGATGGGGTGTGTACAAAAGCATGCAATATTTCCCACAAAAAAATCAAGGTTGAAAGCAGCACTTAGTATGTTAGTATCAAACGTGTGGGGGGGCACAGATTTGCCATCTTTCTTTTTCTTTTTTTCATTTTTTTGTGTGTTTGTTCATTTGTTTGGTTGTGATAAGGCTCCTTCTTCTTTTTTTTTTTTTAATTCCAACCTAGGGTCAAACTCACTATGTAGCCCAGGCTTGCCTCCTGACCTTCCTGCCTCGATCTCAGTTTTGTGACTTCAGGTATGGGCCACCATGGTGGGCTTGAGTCACATCTCACAAGTCACTGCCACTGTTCCTTGTTGACACAGGCAACCTCAATTTGCGGGCCACAGTAGAGCACTCGTCTCTTCAGCATCTTTTAGAGGGTGTTCCCCCGTGTTGCAGTGGTGAACAGCATCCTGTGGGCAACGTGAGCTTTGCCCCTAGAGACAACCACTTTCTTGTCACAATGTGAACAAGATGACTATGTCTCTCTGAGATAATGAAAAGTGAAAACAGGTGCTGTGGGCACACCAGGTGAAACAGACACCCCTTTAAGTCAAAACAGTTTTCCTTACTTTAATGACTAAGGAATGAACATATCAAACTGGATTGGAAGAAAAAGAGCCAGAATCTATTGAAGAATATACTGAAAATAACTTAAAGTGGGCATGGTAGAGAGAGGTTGGGATGTGCATGCAGAGGCTGGGGCTCGGGAACCCAGGAAGAGTCTGACAGGTACATCTAACTCAACCCAAATATGTCCATCTCTAGAATAACACCAAGCACACACACACTGTGTGCACCAATTGCATTACTGCATCATTCTCTTGATTGCTCTATGAAGCTAAGTAAGGTTATACTGTCCAAAAATTGTTCTTAAATGTCACATGGGAAAAGGAAAGGGAATCCTACAGAGGTGTCTGCCTCTGCTATCTAGAACTGTTTGGGTCAGAACTTTACCTTCTACAACAGTGAGCAATCACAACAACCAACTATTCTCCTTGTTCTAGACACTGCAATTTAAAAGAAAAATACTGTTGACCTTACTCTCAATGAAGGATATTAGTGAGGCAGCCAGATAAGAAAATACGTTTTACTGCTGTCTTGTACAAATACAATGTAAACTTTGCTTATATATCCAAATATCCAACAACAGTACAAATATAGACTTTGGCAAATCCAATTCCATCTTTTATCATAGAAAATAGAAAGTGTCAGCTGACAAATATACCATAAATCTTGTACACACCACTCCTATAGTAGGAAGTGGGTGGTTTGCTTACCTGTGGCACTGAGGCCCTCATCAGTGAAAGGTTTGGTTTTCATTTGTTTAAAGGGTTTAGTTTCTCATTAACCTGCAGAATCACTTAATGAGATTCTTGACTTAGAATTGGAAGGTGACAGCTTCTTTAGACACAAGCTAACACACGTCTGATGGTGTTGTCCACGACTTTCTCTGCTGGCAACTCTGATTTGTCAGAAAGAGAACAAGGACAATTTCTTTTGTTATTTGGAAATATCCTATGATGGGCAGGGGAAAAAAGATCAGAGGAAAACAGCATAAAGAAATGCACGCTCCTTCTGAGAAACCACTTAAAGATGGCTGAAGAGAACTGAGCTGCCCATGGTCAAATCTACTGAAGCAGCTGACGTTATATTCAAAGTTAAGAGATGCCTGAAATGACAGATCTTTCCTTTATTAGAGATAAATCTGTCTTTTTTTTCTTTTTTATTTATTTTTTTATTTTTTGGCTTGAAAATGGTAGTCAAGTTTGTCACAATTTCCTCAATTAAGTACTAAAACTTTGAACACACAAGTTTCACTTGGTGCTTTAGAAGGATTTTTTTTTTTTCCAGAGAAAGACAGATTTACCTCCCAGTGATGTCTGACACATTTTGGAGTGGGGAAAAAGGAGCTCTTCATACATGGAGTTTGAGGAACAAACTCAGGATGCAGAGGACCAGCCAGGCCAAAGAAAGTACGTGTGTCCAAAGGGACGGGCGTTGTTTTAGAATAAGAACTCATCTCTACAAGCCTGGAGCCTGCCTGCTGGCAGCGGAGCCCAATTCTGCTAAGACACCTTTGCAGACAGAATACGAGTGTACGTCATCACGGTTCACAAGTGGCAAAGTGTCGTGACTCTGGTGAACTTCACATTGCAATTCTCCCTTTGCCACTTCATAATGGGAGGACTATGTAAGACCTTTAGCCCAGAAAGTACTGTAAAAATGCATAATGCCAGAAAATATCATACTGTATCATGGGGGAAAGGCAATATTCTTTTTAAAGCTCTCACATTGGTTAAGAATGCACAATGATATAGCGTATGAGTTGTGAATATTTTTGATAAATGTTTAAACATTGTACAAAAGAACAGAAACAAAAATATCTCTAGCAAAGTTGCTTAGTTAATTCTGATACTGACTTTCCTTTGTCAAGACTGTTAGGCTCCTTGTTTTGTTTAAACTGTAGCATTTTATGGAGAACATATTTAAATCGGCTAGATTTTATAGTTTCAAATAAGCATACACCTTCATTATTTTTATGTGTGCAATCTCATTACCTGTGCGAGGCTTCGGCTATTATAGACTCTATTATTGTGGATCATTCTTATCTGGCATGAATATGTCTCAGGCTGTTCTCTTCACATGCCTTGGCACTAGCATTAATGGTCCTGTTGGACTGAAGGAAGGAGGGGTCTACCATCACAGAAACAACTAGTGCTTTGCTCTGCTGGACCTGCCCTTCTTGTTCATAACCTTGTAATGTGCTTATAGCCATGTGTCTGAAACCAAGCAGAGACTGGCATGTACAACTGAGCTTCATTTCCCAAACAGCCGGACATGATCCCTGGTTTGAGTAACATGTAGAATAACTCAGAAGCCCTTAGTAAAAAAAAAAATCAAAAACCTTGCTGATTTTCTCACATTACTGCTGAAATTAATTCACTGGGATAAATAGTATCCCTTTTCTAAGTTCCCCAAGCCCTGGAGTTCATGACTGCTGTATCTTTCATGTGAATGTGAAGAACTTGGGAAGCCAGAAACACCAGACCTCCCATGTGGACACTTGAGGGGATGGGCATGAACTGTAAGTCCTTAAACATGAGACCATCAGCATCAGGGACACTTGTCTGGCACTGCCATCGGCATCAGGGATGCGTCTGTGGAACTGCCATGAGTCATACTCTGGCAGCCTCTCTTCAGATATGGGGCCCAGGCTGTTGTCAATTAGAGTCTTCAGGAACAAGCTCCCTGGATCTTAAACTGTGTACGTTCTTAGCATTTGTGGTTCTGAAAACCCTCAAGGTTCCATTGTTTTGGTGAGAACTTCTAAGATCACTAGTTCTCAAGAGATCTTACAATTTTGGTTGAAGAGCAATGGGTCTTTAACCTTAACACCCATCCTTGTGAGGGATTCCCACTGGTCCCTCCCAACACCACAGTCCCTGGCCAATGGCTCATGCTTGTTGGGTTCTCCAGAGGACTCATATTCCACCACCACTGTTTCACCAGTGCCCAGCTGGTCCTATCAGCCTCCTAGAAGGTGCCACTGTCTGAGTTATCATTCATGCTGGAAGTTAGGTGTGGCAGTTTGAATGAAAAGTATTCCCCATAGGCTTGTGTGTTTGAACATTTGATCACCTATTGGTGGGCTGTTTGGGAAGTTTCTGGGACATTTAGGAGGTGGAAGTTTGCTAGAGGAAATATGTCACTGGATTCTGGCTTTGAGATTTTTATAGCATGTCTTCCCTTCCTGTGCTTACTTCATGTGTGCAAATGAAATGCAATCATTCTGCTTCCTGGCTGCCAGGCTGACATCGTGTCCCTGCTGCCATGCCTTACTTACCATGATGACATCATGTCCCTGCTGCCATGCCTTCCTTACCATGATGAACTGTATCCCCTCTGGGGCTGTGACCTAAAATAAACCCCTTTCTCCTCTAAGCTGGCTTTGTTCATGGTCTTTATATCACACCAACAAAAAAGTAACTAATATATGAGATCAAGAACAAGGTCAGAGGGAGAATATATCTGTGCTCTGTGTCTTCGTCATCAAGAGTTCTGGGAGGGAAGCATCCAGCCCTGAGTTTCTTATGGTTCAACTTTCTCTCCCATTCTAAATGATCATTTCCACCAAGACACTGAAAATCCTCAGTTATCATCTCTCCCTAAGTCAAGAGCAGGTGAGTAATTAAAAAAAATCCTGGAAACACAGCCACAGTTTGTGCTATTTGATATATTCAGGGGCCTTGAGAGACACCCCTCCCATGCACACATATCACATTAGATGGGTTTCTGCACACCCTCCATGCACAAGAACAACTGGAATTCTCTTTATGGGACTATAGTGATTCAGAAAAGCAGTTTCGTGACTTGGCTTCTACCATTTGAGAAACTGCTCGTCTTTCTTCTTCAACCACATCAGAAAATGTATTCTCTTCGTGACCCCTGTCCTGTGGGGTCATCAGGGTGAAAGATAGATATGCTACTAAGTTCCTCACACTTAGTGGTAGCATTTTTCTAGAGAATGGTCCAGATCAAATAAGGAGAAAGATGTCCTAGGTGAAGAACACAGTGTGAGGATGCGGATGCCAGCCCGTCAGAAACCTGCTCTTGGGAGAACACAGAGGGGTTTCTATCTAACAAGGGTGGTACAGAAAAGGGTAGCCAACAGCAGTCTTTAAAGATAAGCTCTCTGAACCTGCATCCAGTTGAATGATAATTTTATTAGATAAATTTGAGTAAGAACAGCAAATGGCAAGATGGAAGAGGGAACACTGGGAAGAAATTTTAAAAAAAGTTGAGCCGGGCGGTGGTGGCACAAGCCAGCACTCAGGAGGCAGAGACAGGTGGATCTCTGTGAGTTCAAGGCCAGCCTGGTCTGCAAGAGCTAGTTCCAGGACAGGAACCAGAAAAGCTACGGAGAAACCCTGTCTCAAAAATCAAAATAAATATATAAATAAATAAATAAATAAATAAATAAATAAATAAATAAATGAAAGTTGAAGTACTAGTGTCTGTGGGTAACTTTGAGGGAATTTTGGTAACTGGGTGTATGGTGTGTCACGACACTGCTGAGTCCACTGTCTGCTTCCTTCTGTGTTGAGGCTAGCAGGAAAGAAAAGAATGAAATGAAATGTTGGGATCCAATTGTTTGCCTGCCTTTTTGGATAAGCTGTAGAAATTCATTTTTCATGATTACTGCACCAAAGTACAAAATACATTTTGAAAGCATGGAGCTCTCTGCCCTTTCCTCATTATTCATTTTTTAATTGATAAATTATACTTTACATTTTCTTCTTTGAAAAAAAAAAAGGAAGAAAGCCTTTCTATGACAATCCTTAGGAGCACTCTGCTTAAGGTGGCAGCAAAATCTCAGACTATGGAAGGCAGCTTCTACTCCCAGAAATCAGCATTGTTCTCTAAATAAAATCAACCAAAGGAAACTAGAGATAGGAAGGTAAGATTGCTAGGAAAAAAGTGATTCTTTCCTAGAATCACTCACCATTTCTTTAACCAGCCCTTCTAGACCACTGGGCCACAGGAATCCATCTGTGAGTTTTGGGTAAAATGTTTGCCCCCACTACAAATCATGACCCATCCAATATGTGACCTAGACATGGACCAACTAACCAATCCAGGTGAAAATTGGCCATGGACATAGAGGCTCCCCAGTATGGGGGAGGGCTTCGTGATCCCCCTACAAAGATTGGTACCTTAATCATCACTGTAAATTCATATCACAGGTGCCTCTATGTGGAAAAAAATAGTAATTCAGTAAACTGAGAGGAGATGCAGGAAAAGAGATTAACACACTGGGGACCAAACAGGGGAGTCTTGTTCTTCTGTTTCTATCTCTGTATTCAGGCATTGGGGATTCTCTGGAGAGAGTAAAGAAACCAACAGGGAGCTACCAACAGGGAGCTACATATCACAGAGCAAATCCAAAATGGATAAATCTTACATGCAATCAAGATGCAGCTTGGCTTGGGGCATGGGTTTGCTCACAAAATATTTTCCTCCTTCATCTGAGTACTGCAGTTGACTCTAATATCTGGGGACTGGGAAGGAACACCCCAACCTGCAGCTCAGAGCAACAGAACAGACACAAGGAATTCTCATGGGCACTAACTGAAAGGAGTACCCATATCCAAGCTCAGTCTTCAGCCTGGACAGTTATAGTTTCCAATCTGTCTGATTTAAATGCCTCAAATCCTACTGTCTATCTCTCCCTGGGCCAACCTTCCAGTATATTGCATATGTGTTCTATGGAATTTTCCATGTGTCACTAGGTATGACTGGGATCCAGCTTTAGCCTTGGACCTATTGGCATTGAGCCTTATCAACTTCATAGTCTTGAAAGCCCAGGAATTTTCTGGATTTTGCTAAATCCCAATGCTTTCAGAATCCTCTCCGTCTTTACTTCCCAGACACTGTATACTCTATTTTTACCTTGCAGCAACCCAAACCTAGAAGTCAACAACTTTCCAGATCCTTTACTAAGGATACCATAAAGGTGACAGGAAGGAGATGTCCATCCACTTCAAGGACAACAGTTAAACAGGAACATGAACTGTTGCAAAAAAAGCCAGGCCACTTGTCCATCCAGGCAGCCTGGCTAGTTTACTTCCAAAATAAGCACACAAAAATTGTATTAATTAAATCATCACTTGGCCCATTAGCTATAACTTCTTATTGGCTAACTCTTATATTAACGTAACCCAATTCTATTAATTTGTATATTGCCACATGGCAGTGGCTTACCAGCAAAGATTCCAACCAGCGTCTGTCTCAGGCAGAGGATCCATAGCGTCTCTCTCTGACTCTGCTTTCTTCCTCCTGGAATTCAGTTCCATCTTCCCCACATACCTAAGTTCTGCCCTATCAACAGGCCAAGGCAGTTTCTTTATTAACCAATAAAAGCAACACATAGATAAAAGGACCTCCTACATCAAGGAATTCTTTGCAGTTGTTTACCTCCCCAATTCCACAATGGTCCAGTACCTCAAGGTTGTACATGTCTCCTGCAGGCAAGCAGTACCATCCCAAGGGTCTCATTACTGCCCAGATTCTCAGCCAAACCAGCACTTGAAATTCTTCTGTATCCAGAGCAATGGAATTGTCTTATTTGTCAACTTCCAGCTACATATTCAAAGGCAACATTATCTCCTGGGGGGGGGGGCAAGATCTCTTCAACAGAGTCCTCAACCTGAAGACAGCAGTTAGATTATGAGAAGATCTTCTTTGTTTAATTACACCTCTGATGAAAGGCTTCATGATCTCTGGCTTTCCACTGGAGTCTCTACTGGACTCTCAGGACTTTCAAAAAATAATGTACTCAGTTAGTTAATGGTGTGTGTGTGCATGTGTGTATGTGTGTGTGTGTGTGTGTGTGTGTGTGAGAGAGAGAGAGAGAGAGAGAGAGAGAGAGAGAGAGAGAGAATGTGTGTTTAGACAGAGAGAGAAACAGAGAGACAGAGGAAAAAAGAGGAGAGAAGTAAGTTTATAAAGAAATAATGTTTTGGGTTACCTTGCTTTAACTTCCTGGGTTTTCATCAAAGTCATTGCTGTTTTCTCAATAATTTCTGAAGGTGATTTCATTTCTTTACCAATGCCTACCCCTAGGGATGTGCTTCCTCCAGCGAGGCCTTACTCCTAAATGTTCCACAACCTCCCAAAATAGTCCCGCAGCTGTGGCTAAACATTCATAACTTGAACCCACGAGGGACATTACAGATTCAAATCATAATTGTAATTAATGATAATTAATGAGGTTTTGTAAATAGATGGGACAGCAGTGTAGGTCTATATTCCTTTACTCTTCTCACCACTGTTAGGTGGACATAGCGTAGAGTGGGAGCACTTAGAGGGGCTGACTGTTCCTCTCAGAAACTTCCTTCACAGCAGTTGCCGCCCCTGTCCTGCTATGCACTCTCCTGCAGTCTCCCCTTCCACTACATGGCCTTTGTGCTGATAAAAGACCCTCTTTACCTCCCTCTCTTCCTGACATTGCTATTTCTGGGTTGGTCCTAGCCCAGGAATGTCCTAGCCATAGTAGACACAACCCTGGGGAAATCAAAAGTCACTGTATTAATGAGACTACAGAGGAAAGAGCTGTTTACAGTTCCTTGCAAGCCAAAAAGATGAACAGTAAATATCCAGGGCTGAGAATGTAATGTTGGAGCCTTATGCACATGTGAATGGACAGAATATCCCTTCCCATACTTCTGGAGATAGCAAGGGCCCTGAGTATTTGGTGTCTTTATTGTTATCCATCTTTTCTCTAAAGAAAATCTCTGACATGTCAGTAGTCATCATATAAATGAATGACCTTCCAGGCCATTATACACTCCATCACCATTCTCTCAACCCCACAAATGGGCTGTGTAGAGAGTTGTGGAGAGGAGAGAGAGGGGAAGATGGAGGGAAGGAGAGAATACATGGCAGAGACATCACAATTTGCCACTGAGGAAAATGAGTACAACCCATTTAGCTTATTAAAAGCAAACCACCTAGTGTGCCAGGTATCACTCCTTTCAAGGGTGTTCCTTGATCCCTGAGCTGGGACTTTTTACAGGGGTCCCACTGGCCCAAAACCTATCTGGGGAGTTAAGATTGCTTGTATTGATAATAGGGTTGTCTATTCTGGGATAAGGAGTATAAAATGAGATTCCATTACTTAAGAGGTATCATGGGAACAGTGTCTTCAAGAAGCAGAATTGGGCAGCAGGAAAAGCTTATCTCGATATTGTCTGAGCCAAGGCCCAGTAGACTTCCTAGAGAGTACTAAAGCCAGCAGAAGGACCCACTCTTCAAGCTCAGTGGTGCTAGCCCTCAAAATTGCTGGTATCCTTCACTAGATATGGACAAGGGGAAAGCAAATGGATTACTCCAGGCTTCCCTGCACTTTCTACCTCCATCTGTGGCTAGTCTTGAAGCTTCAAGAGAATCTCTGTGGTCCTTCCTCTACTTCCTATATGTTCATCTCTCAGTAGTACATTTGGGTAGTCCTAAAAATCAGACCTTGTTGACAACACAGACACATTTCTGAAGGTACCAATTTGCTGGTGACAATATCCTTCTCATCCCTGAATGCCTATGTTTAGCTACAATTGACAATGGCAGGGCTGCCCTAAGACATGCCCTAACTAACCACATGGAGGCTAAGTGTGCTCTTTGATGTCTCTATTGTGATACATATCACAATCAGTTTGGGGTCTTTTTTTATTTCTTGATACACAGAGTCTGAGTGAGACTCATATGATACTATGTAGAGTTTAAGAGATTGAACAATTGGAGCAGGCTTTTACTAGCAAGTCTCACATGCTAGTCTTTTCTGAGTGATGCAACAAATACCAACTATGGGTTGGCTCACAAACATTCCTTGCACTGAAAGTCTGAGATCAAAGGCATCAGCAGATTCAGTATCTGATGATCATCCATCATTTGGATTATAGGCAATGAATTATTACTGTGTCATCTGGTTGTGGAAGGTATAAGTTAGTTCTTTGGGGGCTTCTCCTATAAAATCACCAGTCCCATTCACAAAGGCTCAATGTTCATAATGCAATCATCTCTTATCACTTCTACCTCCTAAAACTATCATTGTGGGTGTCAGGTTTCAAGTGAATAAACCAAATACTTGTTCAGAACACATCAGCACCGCTTAAGATGAATTTCTGCTTTATCTAAGATGAAGATGTAATGTCAGCTGATGTGGGAAGGTCATTTGTCAATCTGCTGTTTCATTGGTTAATCAATAAAGAAAACTGCTTGGCCTGATAGGTCAGAAAATTAGGTAGGTAGAGTAGACAGAACAGAATGCTGGGAAGAAGGGAAGTTAGGCAGATGCCATGCCTCTCCTCTCTCCAGGGCAGACATAATAAAGCTTTAGCCCAAGATGGATGTACGCTAGAATTTTCCTGGTAAGCCACAACCTCGTGGTGCTACACCGATTATTAGATATGGGTTAGTCAAGATGTGAGAGTTAGCCAAGAAAAGGCTAGATATAATGGGCCAAACATTGTTTAAAAGAATACAATTTGTATGTTGTTATTTCAGGTATAAAGCTAGCTGGGGGCTAGGAGCTGGGAGGCGGGAAGCAGCCCACAGCTCCTTCTACAGTCAGCACATCACCAGTGAGGTAGGAAGACCTCTTAAATCATGGTAGCACACCAGGATTCTTCTGGTTTCTGTTGCAATCCAATGGGAAGCTACCAAGATGCTGTAGCTGCCTTACTCTGGAAGTAGAGCCTGTGATGACACATCTGGAATAGCCTCCATCCCAGCCAACCCACTACTCCACTAAGGTATCCATTGTCCAAGCCCATGGTGACATAGAAGCAGACTGAAGTCCACTGGAGAGATCATTCTGTCTCCTTGACTGTTGGTACCTCTTCTGTGCTGGATGCTCCTTGGCAAAGGATGGCATGAGACTCTCTCAGATTTCCTGTTCTCATCTCACATCAGTTTCCTTTCATAGCTCCTAAGCAATCAGCCAAGCTACTCAGTATGAGGTCACATACATTCTCAGCCTCTGACTCTTCCACCATGTTGTTACCAGGACAGTAGACACCAAGTGGCCCAGTAAATCACTGCTCCTTTTTGTTTGCCACTTACATAAGCCCTGCCCTCTTCCATACCCTATTGGGTGGCTACATGGTTCACAGAGCCATGGTTGAGAAATGAAGAGATGTTGCTGCCATGTTGGCAAAAGGTATGGGTGTTCATGCTCACACCAAAGAGTGGTCTTCTCAGGCACCACTTATAGAAAAATACCACTTGTCCCCTTTGTGAGACACCTCACAGCACATTGCTACCAGACCTACCTGACACCATGACTTAGTGGGTCTAAAAAAGTGCCTGCTCCCGCTAGGTGATCATCTGCCCATTTCTCACTTCACAGGTAGGTCCTTTCAACCACAGCCCAGAGCCAATCCAAGACCCATTTTTTCAATTTAGTGCATAATACTTTGTTCCCAAACCCCAGGTGTCTCCCTTGTGATTCTTCTTTGGGACTTATAGTCCACACATACTGCTGCCTTTCCTGTGACCACACAGCAGTAGAGAGAAACAGGATTTCTAGGAGTGGAGAGTATTGCCTCAGGGCCCAAGGAAGACTCCCAGGACGGTCCCTTCTTGATACTAGGAAGTACATGGCCCATCACTTTGTTGTCAGAGTTTAGAGAATATGCTCTTTCTGTCGCAGACCTCCAGACTCTCCTACAATGCTTCTCTGGCATTTGACTTCCATATTCACCAAGAACTGTGAGTGCCCCTCACATACAGTGGGAGGGACTTTGATATTTTTTTCATATAATTTAGCATACAGAGTTCTCAAAGTCTTTGTACTTTTCCTCTGTTGTGTATCTTGGATGTTATTTAATTTTATTTTAAAATTATTTTAAAGTGGACCTCCATTTCCCTGATCTTTTTAAACAATCTGTCTATCATCTCCATTTCCTAGTGTCTACTTCCTAATATTAAACTCTGGATAAAGAAGTTTGACTTTACATCAGGGTGATCTTCTTTAGCCAATTTTGTATTCAGTCCCTCTAAATTCTGTGCACTTGTATTCAGCCTCAGAAGGCTTGGCATTTGCTGGTATGTGCTGATTGGATGCAGCAGCTACATCATCAGGAATTGTTTTTCTTATTTGTGCCACATTTGGCACCCAATGTGGGGAAACTACATCCACATAAATCCTAAGAGAGCTTGGGAAGGGAGTCTATACACAAAAGAACAGAGTCAAAAATGGCTTCGTTGTAGCAGCCTTTTCTCAAGTGATCTCTGCTGGAGGGAAGAAGAAGTGAGGTTCCTTTAAGAAAGGCTCCCTGACTCAGTGTTAGTGTCAAAAACCTCATGCTCTTTTAAGAGTTCCTGCCACCAAATACCTAAATGGTGTTTATGAGCAGCCAGTGGGATGGACCTAAAGACTCCACAGAGTTGTGGCAATAAACATAGCTCCTGTCTGTACCTCTGCTATGAAACTAGACTCTCAGAAAGCTAAAGAATGTGATTGAGCCAGCTGCCAAAGCCACAACTTTAATCATAGCCATGCCATTTAGCAGATTAAAGACTCATGTGGTCAGAAAAAAAATAGAGATATACAGTAAAGACAAATTCAGATAAAATAAACTCTAAATGGCTTACAGTGTGTGTAAAAATATGTGTAGGCTTGGGAGATTAAAGAAAAAAGATAGATAAAGTCCTTTAAAAAAATAGAGTAGCAATAGAGTAGCAGGTTGTAGTGGCACATGACTTTAATTCCAGCACTTGAAAGGCAAAGGCAGACAGATTTCTGTGAGGTCAAGGCCAGCATGGTATACAGAGTGAGATCCAGGACAGCCAAAAATACACAAAGAAACCCTATCTCAAAAAACCAAGAATTAAAAATAAAAAGAAACAGAGTAAAAAAAAATCCACATAAAGATAGAAATGCACAGAGGATTTGGATACTGTATGTTATTATGTTGTCTTTGAATTGTTTTATTGCTAAGGAAGGAGCAACAGCTGCCAAAAGACATTTAATTATAAATACTGCTGAAGACCAGCCTGGTCTACAAAAGCTAGTTCCAGGACAGGCTCCAAAACCACAGAGAAACCCTGTCTCGAAAACCAAAAATAAATAAATAAATAAATAAATAAATAAATAAATAAATAAATAAATACTGCCAAATTAATTCAACCTATACATTTTGAAAATGCTTTAACATCAATATTAAGTCAAAAGATATGCTACTTAAAAGAAGATGTTTTGCTTTTGTTTCCACAGGAAATGAGAAGTTTTTTATTCATTTTTGGTTAAGAAAAATAAGGTTTGATTGAGGAAGACACCTAATAAATTTCCAATGAGAATGGATGGTCCAGATGATCCAACATTGCAGAGCCCCTTTGTTGCAGTTTTTTCTGAGTTCTACATCCAGAACACCTTCAAGTCTGCTGGCTGAGATGACCAAGCCTCACAGAATACTCTGTCAGGACTTGACCATAATCCTAAATTTTCTTTGGGTCCCCATAAGATTACCAGCACCCCCAATCAGCAGGAAGTGTCCTAGAAAACTATATCCACATTCCCCCAAAAATGAATTACGAATGTCTGTCTTTGTTTAGCATGTTGTTTACAAGTTGTTATGGATAATCATCAGGAAACAAGGAAAACGAAGGAAATAGGATTCAGGATTCTAGTTTTGAAAAGAAAAAAAGTGGAAATGATGTGGGATAATGCTCTTGTACACTGTAAAGATTTGTCATTCACATTGGTTTAATAAAAAGCTGCTTGGCCAGTAGCCGTGTGGGAAATATAAGCAGGGTAGCCAGACTAAGATTTATGGGAAGAAGAAAGGCAGAGGAAGCAAGGTGAGAATGCCTTACTGAGAAAAGTTACTAAGCCACATGCCTAAACATGGCAAGAATTATGGGTGAATTTAAGTCATAAGAGCTAGTTAGTAATAATCTTGAGCAATTTACCAAACATTATAAACAATATAAGCCTTTGTGGGTTTAATTGGAACTGAATAACTATGGGACAGAAACTTCTGTCTACAGTTGAGGGAGAAAATGACCTTGAGGAATTGTTCCTTCATATGAGAGCCAAGAATGTGATGCAAATGATCCCATCAATAGGGAGGTAATGACAAATAACCTTGAGGAGGATCTTCTTTCATATGAACTCCACAATGAGAGGCCAACACCAACACTTCAAAAGCTAAGGGTGGAAAGTGTGACAGTATTGAAAGTGTCTCCATGGCATGGTGTAGCATAGAAGGTGCAATGGCTAGAACACTTCAAACCCTTCTCAAATTGAAGGATACAATGGGTCAAATAAAAATACCTGAGCTTTTGAATCAGTCATAAGTAAGTTCTTGTGGCTGAGGAGACTTGAGCTGATATCCCCAGAATATATGTGAAAAAGTCCAGGAATGGCAACACATGTCTACAGCCTCAAAACTTTGTCATAGAAGAGAGACAGGTAGATGCCTGGAGATCACTGGCAAGCTAGCCTTATCAAATTAAAGAGCTTCAGCCTTAGTAAGAGTCCATGTCTCAAAAACAAGGGTTTAAGAGAGACACTAAATAAACTCTGGACTCTATCATATGCATACACATATGAACAGGCATATACACAGAGACAAAGTCTTCATCCTAAACCTTTGAGAGTAAGAAATCAAAGAAAGGAAGGTGGGGAGAGAGAGGGGAATACTAGTCACACATGGAAGTCAGTTGCTATGAAGATTTATTGTGCACAAAGGTCTGTGGATAACCTCTTCCGGAGTAGGATCTAGGTCAGTTCTTACCCTGATGGTGTCCTCAGCACAGTGATAAAAGAGAGCAGAGGAGACAGATAACTCTCCAAGAGTATGACACAGAAAATACGGTGAGCTTCAGAGCATAGGGTCCACAGGGCAAAGGTCCTGGGCCAGGCCTGAGGGCTTCTGGAAGATTCCCAAGAAAGGTCAAGAAAATGCATGCAAAAGATCTGAAAAGCAGTCGGTCTCAACAAATGAAACCAGAGATAACATGATTCCAAACCCAAAGCTGTGCTGATTTTCTAGTACCTTTGCCTATCCCTCAAGATGTTCATCATGGCCTGGTATGCAGCAACCTGGAGGCAGACACATCAGCGTGGCAGCCTTGCCTTCTATAATACCACACTCCTAGGATGTTGACACAGCTGGTTCTAGAGGCTGCTCAGATGGCACACAAATGCATATTTGTAGAAAACAAGTTGCTGCTGCTGCCTGGCTGGCTGGCCGGCCTCCAGGAATTCACATCTGATCAACCTGAGCTACCTCTTCTGCTACAGCTGCGAAAAATGGAGGGTCAGAGCACAGCAGTAAAGAACATTCCCAGTAGCCCTGAAGGAGCAAAAATTCCTCACATCCTTCATCAGGCATAGGTAGGCAGAGAGTGTGATCGCTCTGAGACAGCAAAGTGTAAAGAGCCTGGGGCCAAAACTGTTAGCCTCTGGAGAGCTCAGGAAAGCAACAATCACTTGTCAAGGAGCTCCCAGTTGGAGCTAGCTCTACTGAGGGGCTCTAAGGGATTGAGGCAGGCTAAAGGGGGAACAGGGCAGAGAGCAGTTCTCGGGAGCAGTGGAAGTTTCCAGGAGATGCAGTTGTGCAGTCTCACAGGCTCTCAAGAGTCTGGGATTCATCGTTCCCACCCAATCTGCAGGCCATGCCAAGGCTTCTGTTCCTGTACCCTCCTAGGACATGAAAATTCCTCTTTCAGCTTCAGTACTTGGACAGGGTTCCAGAGGCACAGAAAGACAGAAAGGGGTCAGAAAATACAAGGTCGACTGCCGCAGGTGCACTGGCTTTAAGCAATAACCATTCTTCCACACACACACCTGGCTCTGGGCAGCCTGATAACATGGGAATAAATGTTTGCCCTTGGGTTCTTGACCTGTGTCAGGCTTCCCTCCTCATCTAACCCAGAATATACCCTGCTATTTCCAGGTATGCAGGATGAGATTAGGAGACTCATCCTGTAGACATGTGGGCAGTATGACATCTGCCAACCTTTGCACAGGACTTCCATCTCCGCTAAGTCTTTTTACCCCAGCCCAGATTCTTGTTCTCTATCCTTCAGTACATCATAGTGGGAACAAGTGACAGATAAAAGTCATTTATATCATGAATCAGGAATGAAGAAAATAAAAAGAGTATAGAGTCCCATGATAACCCTAAAGGGCACACCCTAATAACCCCAAACCCCGACTCCTCACCTCCTACAGGTCCCACCATCTTATAATGGCATCACCTTGGAACACATATATTTTTTAAACATTTTTCTCTCATACATGACATCCAGACTGCAGTTTCCCCTACCTCTACTCTTCCCAGTCCCTCCCCTACCTCCTCTCTTCCCCAGATTAACTCCTCTGCTTCCAAAAGAAAAAGTAGGTCTCCCAGGAACATCCACCAAACATGGTCTAGCAAGACACAGTAAGACTAGACACAAACCCTCATATCACAGCTGGATGTGGCACCCAGTCCAAGGAAAAGGGTCCCAAGCACAAACAAAAGAGTCAGAGACACTGGAACACATATCTTTAACATATTATCTTCAAGGGACAATCAAGATTCAAGGTTCGGGTGTTGGAAAGCTAGTCTCATAAACACACACACATACACAAGCAACCAAAATTTTTATTTGGCTCATGGTTTTAAAAAATCAAGATTCCAATTTCAGCAATTTCAGCTCAGCTCTTATGAAATCCTCTTCTCTACACCATATCATAGCAAGAGTCATGTGTGTGAAGAAGACTGGGACCCCACATCTTCTTTGAAAACACACCCTTATGACTGCAGTCACTGCAAGCATTCCAGCTTGAAGGAAAATGATCCAGGTTAGGTAAGAATGAAACTTAGTTCAGCCTGACTTAGCCAATAGTAAGCTAAACTGCTGGAGTCTGACACCAGGTGGTTTATTTTAGCCATATTTAAGCACAGCATAATTTTGGAGAAAAAAAGTTTCCCGATGACAATTAAGGCAATTCCGGATGTACAACAAACTTAAGACATGTTTACACTGAAACTTTGTTTACAAAGTACACATGACTTATTCCATAACTATAGGTTCTGCTGACTTAGAAACAGAGCTCAAGGTAAGGGTCTAGGGAGTCAGAGGTAAAAATGTCTATGGAATTCAGGGATTCAGCCTGTCCTTAAGATAGCATAGAAGCCATTTATGCCATTGTAAAGTGCAAGTGACTCTCTCATAATATTTGACTCTATCTACCAAGAAGCAATGTTCAAGATTTTATGGAGAAAAGTTGGGGATAGATAAAATAAAATTCTGGGGATACAAGTGAAATCTGGCTCTATAGATAGCAAAAGATCGCAAGCTTGCAAGCTACCTCATTTCTCACCATTCTTGGAAAAAGACAGGTAAACACCTCCATCCTTTGAAGAGAGAAGCATGTTCATTTAAATTTCCTGGCTTTTTCAGTGCTTATCTGTGTCCACAAGGACCTCGGACTCATTACACATGATGTCAAGATCTCCGTAAGCCTGCCAATTAAAGATGCCATCACCTCCCACCATTGCTGTATGTTCTAGTAGCTTGCTATCCTGTATGGTGATAAACACTATGACCAAAAGCAACCTATAGATATTCGTGTTACACACTTATTTCGCATTCCATCATGGAAAGTAGGTGGGGCAAGCCTGGAGACAGGTAATGAACCCAAGACCAGTGAAGAGTACAGCTTACTGGCTTACTGCCCATGGCATATTCAGCTTGGTTTTATACAACCCAGAGCACCTGCCCAGGAGTGGCACTATGCATATTAGGCTGAGCTCTCCTAGATCAAAAATTAATCAAGAAAGTATCCCATAGGCTTGCCTACAGACCAGTGTCAGAGAGTCTGTTGAGGTTCCCTATTATCAGACAATCATAGATTGTGTCAAGTTGACAAAACGGTAGGCAGCTCACCTCTCTATGACTTCCAACACATGACCCTTTCAATGAACACATTCAAACCATATCCACACCCTAGAAGAAACATATCCTAAAAGAAAAACCAGGAAGCTACCCTTAAAGAGAAGCTGCAGTAGTGCTGACATCCTGGGTATGTGGTTCTACGCTAGGTTTAAGACTTTGCTAACAGCCGGGCGTTGGTGGCGCACGCCTTTAATCCCAGCACTCGGGAGGCAGAGGCAGGTGGATCTCTGTGAGTTCGAGACCAGCCTGGTCTACAGAGCTAGTTCCAGGACAGGCTCCAAAGCCACAGAGAAACCCTGTCTCGAAAAAAAAAAAAAAGACTTTGCTAACAATAGTTTGGAGCTCTTAAACAGTTTTGTAGCAAGATTTTTCCAATTTCATTTTGTCAGAAAGCTATGGTGTGAGTGAGTTGGCTGATGTTTCTCTAGACCAGGGAATAGGAGCTTATATGTATCTGTTACCTCCTAAAGGTGTGGACGTATTAGAAAAGCTATCTAAACTTCCATAGTGTCTCCACATTGGTAGAAACCACCTTCACAGAGAACATAGTATGTAAGTAGGCACTAGAGAGACTGCTCAATGGATAATAGGACTTACTGAGGAAGTATGAGAACAGAACTTATTTATCAGGACCTCTCCTGAACTCATGAGACGAAGGGTGCCAAACAATGAAGTGTTGAATGGGAGGGTCAGGGATGTGAAATCCAAAAGACAAAAGCAATAGCTGGGCCCAGGCAGTCTTGCATAAGCTGATGACTTATGCCAGGGAAACTTTTTAAAAATAGCATCATATTGCTATTTGTAGGTGAAAAGAGTCAAAGTCAGCAGAGAACTAAATCAGACAAAAAGAACACTGGATACCTCAGATACAGCTGCCTAAGGACTAATAGCAACAGTCCAAGTGGAAGAGCTTAGTCTCCAGAAACAACAAACTGTACTCTTATGACTTAGCAATGGTCGTTTGAATATGTCAATGACACATGAAAATAGCATTAGAAAGTACAACATGTGCTTTAGTCACCTACCCTACAAGCAATTCCTGCTGTGACTAAGCAGAACATGAGTCCATTTTTATACCCAAAAGGTGAAATCAAGCCAGCACCTTAGTAGGTTGATGTTAATTGTCAACTTGACACAATCTAAAGTCACCCAGGGGATGGGCCTCTGGCATACATGTGGAGAATTATCTTGATTGCATTAATCAAAGCAGGAAGACCTACCCACTGTAGGTGGCACCATTTTCCTGGTTGGGGATGCTAGATTGAATAAATGAGAAAGGGGACTGAACAATATGCATACATTCCTGTCATTTGCTTTTTTTTAAAACTACAGATGCAACCTAATGCATCTGCCATTGGAACTTCCATGCCATGATGGACTGCATAATTATTTGAATAAGACTGACCCCCATATATTTAGATACTTAGCCCCCATTGGGTGGAACTATTTGGGAAGGAAAAGGAGGTGTGGTCTTGTTAAGGATGATGTGTCACTGAGGATAGGCTTTGAGGTTTTAAAAATTCTGTTTCTTTCCAGTTCTCTCTCTCTCTCTCTCTCTCTCTCTCTCTCTCTCTCTCTCTTGCTTTTGGATCAGGATATCAGCTCTCCGCTACTGCTCCCATGTCATGCCTTCCTGGCTGTTTACACGTTCTCTCCCATGATGGTCTTAGACTCTATCTAACCCTCTAAAACTGTAAGCAAGTAAGTCCCCAATAAATTTTCTCTTCTGTGAGTTGTCTTGGTCATGGTGTCTCATTTATCCCCAAATGTAAGACTCAGCTGTACACCTTGATAAATCTTAAGTGTTGCCTTGCACTGTTATATATATATAGAAAATATATTAGTTTATTTTTCTTCTCACTGTGACAATAACCTTCATAGAATCAACTTAAGGGAAAAGAGTTTCATTTTGACTCATGATTTCAGAGGGATTTCAGTCCATTATGCCATGGTGAATGGAACTTTAAGCAACAACTTGTGAAAACTAAGGAAACAAACTGAAACCAAAAGTGGATATGACTGTCAAAGGCCCACCACTGGTAATCTAATTCTGCCATCCAGGTCCCACTTCCCAAAAACTCCATTAGCAGCTAAGATAGCCACAAGCTGGAAATTGAGTTTAAAATAAGCCTATGAGGGACATTTAAATTCAAACTGTCACAGCAAGTTTGCTAACAAATTAATCAAAATCAACAAAAACACAAGAAAGCCCTAGACAAGAACAGCACAGCTGGTTGGCAGCCCTCTCCACACTCTCTGAACTCTATGCACATTGGTTAGGTCAGTGCCATTGCCTAATATGGAAGGACGAAGTGAGAACGCTATGATAATGGCTGCTTTATGACCTGCTTTTTCTTCTCTAATTGAAATATAGCAATTATTATTTTCTCTGGACTGGGGGATAGTTGGAGCATGGTATGCATTTGAAACAACTTAGAAATGCAGATTTGAAATTCCTCTGCCTGTTCAGCAAGAAGAAGAGTAAGGATACCTTCCTCACAAAAAGAGTGGGACCAAAGAACTGCTCTGCTTCCATCTTTGAGAAAACTCTCTAAAGAATCTCTCTGGAAGGAGCACCTGAGCTTGCGAAGACAAAGGTGGATACACAAAAAGGTCTCGGCTTCCAGGGACACACCCATCACAGAAGTCCACTGGCCCTAGCTCTGACAGGATCTCTTAACTGCAACTGACTTACACAGCAGAACTATCCTGCAAGCTGAACTATCGTCTATCTCCTAACAAGGAACAAAGGGATCTCAGGGGAGAAAATGGCTCTTTATTTAAACAAATGCTACTTAAACACAGTGAAGGCCCATGCCAAGAAGAAAAGGGAGGAGGACTTAGACTCACATTTTACATCTTATGAGAGCAGTGAGTGATGGAGGGACAGAGGGAGGAAGAAAGAGATCACACAAATGGCTTATGGGTCAAAGTGTGGCATACCTTAAAACTTCTAGAAGATATCATATGTGGTGGCTTTAGTAGGTAAGGCCCTCATAAACTCATTTTTGAATGCTTGGCCTGTAGTGTGTGGCATTATTAGAAGGTGTGGCCTTGTTGGAGGAAGTGTGTTGATGTGGGGGGGGCAGCTTTGAGGTCTCATGTGCTCAAGCTATGCCCAGTGTGGGATTCAGTTCATTTCCTGTTGCCTGCAGATCAAAATGTATAACTCTCAGCTCCTATTCTAGCACCATGTCTGTCCGCATGCTCCCATGCTTCTTGCCATGATGATCATGGACTAAATTTATACAACTCTAAACCAACCCCAATTAAATATTTTCCTTTATAAGAATTTCTGGGGTCATGGTGTCTCTTGACAGCAATAGAAACCCTAACTAAGAAGATTTTCATCATAGAAGAAAATCTAGGGGACTATAACATCAAAGCATAATAAAAAAGAAATAAATCAATTTCAACATCATTGAAATAAAATATTTTCCTCTGTGAAAGACACAGTAGTATACATTTGTAATCCTATTTTTCCAGAGGTCTTGGCTATGAGTGAGACTCTCTGTGCCCCCTAAAAAATCAAAAAGAAAAGAATGTCACTAAGTGGGCTAAAACATTTTCAAAACATCTGCTGGATAAGGTACTTACGTTTTTAACTGAAAAATTATAAAACGGATGCCTCAAACTTTAAAATGAGCAAAAATAAATCTAAACAGACACATCAGGAAAGAAGATGCACATGGGTAAAGCAAACAAATGAGAAAATGATGAGCCACACTTAGTGGTATAGAATTAAAAACTAGAGCAACAGCCAGATACCATTACCTGCCTATCAGAGCACTAAAATCTAAAAGCAGACCCCTGCTGCTGGTGAGGAAGAGAAGCCATAGGAACTCTCACTTCTCCCTGGAGCGGATACAAAGGGGTGCGGACACTTTAAAAGATAGCTTGGCAGCCTTAAATCTCATCACATTTTTATGATGTCATCCAGTAGTCACACTCCTTAACATTTACCCAAATGACTTAAGCAAACAGGTATACACCAAATCGTGTGTGTGTGTGTAGAGCATTCTTAGTTTTTAATTTATTATTTAGAGATGATAGATAGATGATAGATAGATAGATAGATAGATAGATAGATAGATAGATAGATAGATAGATAGTAGACAGACAGACAGATAGATACAGACAGACAGACAGACAGACAGACAGACAGACAGACAAATAGATGATAGAAAATGTATGCTGCACCATCACATCACCCATGTGGAAGTCAGAGGACAACATGGAGAAATCAGTTCTCTCCTTGTAGCATATGGGTTCCTGAGACTGAACTCAGATCCTCTGTCTTGATGGCAAGCACATTTACCAATTAAGGCACCTCATAAGCCCATACACAGTTCTGTTCATAATGGGAAAAACTTGGAAGCAACCAAGATACCTTTTAGTAAGGTAACTAGATTAGTAATTGTCCAATACTAAAGAGAGCTGTCAAGCGACAAACAATAGACTAAAATGTACAGTGTGCAGTAAAGAACCCCAATATGACAAGGCTGTAGATCAGATAATTCCATCTATGTGGCAGTCTAGAAAAACAAACATTACCACAAAGCAAAAACACAAAGTGAGATTTCTCAGAATTAGAACGAGACAGAAACTAGACATTTTATGTGGCATGAAGACTTTGTAGGCTCATATGACAGTTTTGGACAGCAAAACTTTGTTAAATTGATGAGACCATGCAACTGTCAAAACTCATAGACACAAGAGAAAGGCAGGAGATAATGACAAATACAGACAGACAGAGAGACAGAGAATAAGCACATGCATTCCAGTGTAAACTTTAGCCTTCAGTTGCAATGGCCATTAGTTGCAACAGATACCTAACTGTAGGATGTGGTAGTGAAGGAGAAAGTTAGAAATAGGAGAGTTAAGAAACTTCATGAATTACATCTATTGTGTTAAATGATGTCAAATTTTGATTCTTGTGGTTAATTCTATGAAACCTCCCAGAAAAGTATGATAGAATAGATTATTGGGGGGAAACAAGAAAAATAACTAGTTTTATTTCTATTTAATATTGTACATGTTTTTGCATTCTAGCTGTAGTAAGGCTAGACAAAAACAGTGTGGGGAGTGAGGTCCAGAGCGGAGCTAAACACCGTGACTGCAGCTCTCGAACCAGAAGATGTGCATAAGCATTTCCAAACTGGAAGGCAGCTCTGTGGTGGACCCCATTCTGAGCAGGTCCAGCTGAAAACTCACACTGCCCATTCTTCCCCATCCCCTGATGAGGCATTTTGTGCAGGAACAATCAATTCTGGCAAACCCAGCTACAAATGAGGGCTTATACAGAGGCATGACAGGCATTTGTGCTGATTGAGTTGTACAATCTATAACTTTCCTCCTGAGTTAAAAATACTGAAATCACTACTGGAACAATGAAAGGAGAATTTCCCCTCGGCACCCCAAAGGTTCACTGGGATGAAGTGAGTATTGACGAATTAAATACATACATCTTTATTAATGTGCCAAGGAAAAAAGGCATTGCATTGATAAACAAAGCCAGGAGACTCAAAGGAAGGATAGATGGATGGTACCAATAAACTGTCTTTACTCACTCGCTTCCTGTTACTACACCAAAACACTGCAAGCAATTAAAATGTTTTATTGAGCTCTTCAGTATGGATAGTTCAGTTCAAATGGAAAGTTCCGCTTCTGTGAGTCTTGACTGGTGATACTAGACAGCAAGGGCTGTGAGCACAAGGTAGAGCTACTCACATATGAGCCAGACATCAGGGAGAAAAAAAAATGACGCAGCCCAGGGTCTCATAATCCCCAAATCCTAAAGACTTCCCAATAGCACAAACCAATGATGATATCCCCAGGACCAAGCCTTTTACACATGAAAATGTGGGACCACAATATCCTTCTTCACAGGGGTCGGGGGAGGGCAAAGATGGAGGCTATGATTATCAGGGATATATGGACATAGACACTGGATGAGTTGTAAAGTTATTCTATTTTGAATTTAGATTATCCCAGAAAACAGGTTGCTGCATAACACGGTCCTTCCAGTGCAGCCACCGCCCTCGGGATTCTTTTCTGATTTTCTTTTGTTCTATTTCTTTTCTTTCTCTCCTTTGAGAACAAGGTCTCCCTATGTAGTCTAAGTGATCCTTCTGCCCTCTCAAGGCTGAGAGTAAGTGCCTGTGCCATCATGCCCTGTATTTAGTCTTTTGTTATATGCTGAGATTTCAGTGAGAGGCAGCTGGTCTCCTTTCTGTGGGCCTAATGCATGGGAAGAAACACCAGAGAACCTCTCCCTAACTTAAAGGCAATGTATGCCTAGATTCAATCTTGACACCAAGGCGGTCTCTCTGAGGCCTCTCTGCATGCCAAATCTCCAGGCTTTGGGGTGCCATTTTCCGGTGCCCACACTGTCATTCACATTAATGTTTACTGGCTCTCAAGACCACAGTAACCCCGCTCCAGCTCTGTCGTCATCACTTCCTCACGTCCAAAAGCATCAGCACCTGGGACAGCTCTCCTACCAAACAGGAGCTTAGCAACTACTTTGGCAAAAAAAAAAAAAAAAAAGGAGCAGGGTAGCTGAAAATGATAGGGTGATAGGAAGATGTCTGTGCACTGAGGCACAGGGTGAGGGAGTACACCTGCGTTAAGGTTCACAAGGCTGACTGATAGTCGAGACCTAGACTGTTACAGGTAAGAACCAAATTTTCTTGGTCTCTCTTTAGCCCTGTAATAGCCATTTCTCTCACACACCCCTGTATTTGACACAGCATCCTTATAAGACCCTTTTACAAAGTGTAAAAGCAGACCCTTAGCTTCCACCAACCCCAAAAGGCTAAGGACATCAACAGCCAACAACTAAAGCTTATAGCACAGACTTCTCCACTTTGCAGTAACCTGTCTCCCTGGTATTCTGCCTATGCATTTAAAAATAATTTGATTTATGGATTTCTTTGTTCTGTTACTATAAAAACAGCATGAACTGTTTACCGTGTTAGGACATGGTATTTAGAGCTGCCCTGATGTGTGTTTCTGGGCCGTGGTCACTCGCATTTGGCTCCATAATAAACTGTCTCTTATTCCCTTGTGCTGAGAGCTGGTTGTGCTGTTTTGTTTTTTGTGCTTACATACCTTAGCCATCATCATCTCACTTCTGTCTCCTCTACTTTAGGTCACTTGCTTACCACTGCACATGCACACATTTATCACTCAAGTGGAACCTAGGCTCAGCCCTTCAAAGCATAAAGACAGGAAGAAATAAGGCCCCTGCCTGCCAAGTTTTCCAGTGTCCTGTTCCCAGTCAGAGAAGCTGCCATGGCTCTCTAGCCCCTCTCCTAACCTGTAGCTATTTGGGTTGTGGAAACAGTGACCCTGGGAAGAATAGATAGTCCCCAGATGCAACTGTCCCAGTGGTCAGGCTGTGCCCTGGAGTACGCATGAGCATCTGCAAATGTGTTTGTGCCAGCAAGGGGTGATGGCTTCTTTAGCCCTCCTTGCAGATTTCAAGCTAAAACAACCAACCAGATCATGACCTGTCCAGGACGGCTTAACTGCCCAAGCCTCTTTCTCCTGTCTAAACCTAGACATTTTCCCACTCAAAGACAGAATTGGGGTCACTGAGGCCATCTATGATCTTCCTGATGCACACCGGTTAGCCATCCTCTCCGATTTGCATGGCACATATGGTCACTTTAATGAGCGCTTTGGGACAGGTTATTGGGACTTTCACTGTAAAGTTCCAGTTACATCTCCAAGCAGAGGTTGTCCAGTCCCCCACTGTATAAATATGTGATCAGTTCTGGATTTTAAGTTCTCTTAAAGTTTTTGCCACTGTAGAATCCAGACCCAGGAAGGAATTTTAGAACACAAAAGATGTAGTTAGAGAAAGAAGAAAACTGAACTGATGAAAATATCATTTTGGGTATATTTCCTGACATCGTGTGTGCAGTCAATCAATCATATCAGGGGCTCACCTTACATAACCAGTTGTCTCTTTGTTGAAGTCAATCAAAGCTCGAAAGAAACTACAAACGGAAAGTAAATTTCAAATGCTCCCGAGGGATCAATTAACACCTTGAATTTTTCATCTCAGAGTTCTCTTAATGGGTATCTGACTAATGCATGCTTAAATGCTAATGAGTCTGATAACAGAATCCTAATAGAGCTGTTTGGGTTTGGGCTTTGAAAAGGGAAGTATCATTTGCTTGTCTGCATGGAGCATTAAACAGAGTGTAAGAAGAGCCTAATTTTAACAGAGAAGTGAAATTGCAGATGCAGGGTAAGTATTACAGACATGCTTAGTGCTGAAAAGTCTTAAATGTACTCTGCATCCTCTAAAAGCTCAGTGATTTTAGTCTAGGGTATAATCTCTCTCTCTCTCTCTCTCTCTCTCTCTCTCTCTCTATCTCTCTCTCCCTCCCTCCCCCCTCATACACACATACGAACATGTGCACACACACACACACACACACACACACACACACATACACACACACGAAAAAGGGCACAGAAATTTTAGCGCATGTTTGGAGCATGAATGTATTGGACTCAGAAAGGGTCAGGACAATAATATAGCTTACATAGGGCTTAAAGAGACAGGTGCTTGGGTTTCCAGAACTATGAAGGCGACAGAGTAGGTGGAGTTTCTGAGGAAGATGAGCACAGCAGCCAGCACAACCCTGTGAGGTGAATGAAGGAATGGAGAGTTTCTTGTCACCACCACCTACAGCAACCTCTTTTTGAACCAGTGTTAGGCACTCAATTGCTTGTTCCTATGAAAATCTGCCTACTAGACAGAAAGGGGGAGCACACCAGAGAAAAGGGTTCTCTTTATACTCTTGATTCCCTTTACTAACATAGACAGATAAATATTTCTTTATAGAAAAAGATGGCTTGCAGAGTGAGTCCCATGTCTACGAGGTCCATGAGGTTTCTCTTAATAACCAACTTGAAAAATGCGAACAACTGTTTGGGGGATGGGTGGGAAATCATTCTCCACAGTGTAAGGATGACTGTGGTGTATGTGTGTTGGGGGGGGGGGTGTATGTGTGTTTTGAAATTGGGGTCTCACTATGTAATCCCAGTTTGCCTCAAATTCAAGACTCTCCTGGCTCAACTCCCCAAGTGATTACTGATAGAAACCACGCCTGATCTCAGAAATTTTAAATTTTATAATAACATACCAAAATAGTATGGTTAAATGTCCATCAAAGACTTGATCCCTAAACTAGGACTGCTGAGAGCTGGTGAAACCTGTAAGAGGCAAGGTTTCAATAGAACAGTTTTACGTCATTGGAAACAAGGGTCCAAAGGGATTATAAAACTGTTGACCTCTTCCTTGAGATATCCTGTTTTTGCTTCCCTACCATGAGGCTAATTTTTCTATTGCTTGGCTCAGCTACATGCACATACTATGATGTGAAAAAGCAATAGATTCTATTGGCTAAAACTTATAAAAAGAGAATCCATAGTAAACCTTTTTTATTTATAAGATGGTTGTCTCAAGTCTGCTATAACAGGAGAGAACTAACAAATGCATATGTCTACACAAAAGGTCTTCCATCTTGAGTGTCACAAAGGAAGCAGACCATGTGACCATGCCCTCTGAAACAATGAATCATCCTCCTCACCCTGCTCCAGGTTTTATTTCCCACCTCTCCCAAGCAAACACTGATCTAACACAACCAACTAGTTCTTGCTTCTCTGGACTGTGTCATTTGATTTTGTGTCATCCCATGTGGTGGCACTTTATTGTCTCCGTTGTGTACTGCTCCACTATAGGAAAAAACGTTCCACAATGTATTCAGCCTCTGATAGGTGTTGGCATGGTTTCTTGTTGGAGTCATTATAATCATGCTATAATCAGTCTTGTAGGTGGTTGTGTTTTGGGCACTGAGGCTGTTTTTATATCTTGGCTGTTGTTGAGGTAATTTTGGAAAGGAACAAAAGTCAAATACACAGACTAGACAACAGAGCATTGAGGGTAGAGAGAGGAAGAAGTGGGTCACGGTGTACAAACTCACACTTAAGATGAAAAATCTAAACCTGTAAGTTCAGTGTGAGTGCCAAAGTTACTACCATAGAACTTTTAAAGCACAGAGACTAGATTTCATTGACTTTATCATAAAAAAGAAACTATGGAAGGCGATGGATTTCTTAATTTGTCTGACTGTATATAGGTGTAACAAACATCCTATACAATTGAAATATATTCAGTAAAAGTGAGCTGTATACTAACCCAGAGCCAGCCCACTCTGTGTGGATTCTGCTGTACCTTTTTCTATTGCTTGTTTTTAGATGACATTATTTTTCTTGTACATGTTATAAGAAAGGGAAATTCTGCCTGCTCAGTTGCTCAGTGTTTTCTGGCCCCAGAACAGCTGCCTCCTCTACCATTATCTTGCATATCTGTTATTGCTTCTGTTGACTCTGTCCTATTCCACAGGGTCTGGCCTCTTCTGTCTTCTGTATCCTCACATCACAGAAGAACCTTTCGTTTACTAATTCTCACTTTCGGAGGCCCTAACTGTCCAAGCCTGAAAGCATTGCAGATGCCTATAAATTGGAGCAGGGTAAACCCACACCATCTCAGCTGCTCGAAGTGACCACTGTTTGCCTTTGGCCACTTGTGGGTTCTGCTTAAAGATGTGGAAGCAAACAAATATTAATTCAGTTTCCTTAGAGTCCAGATGAGCATCTGGGTCTGAGGTTTTGAGTGTTAGACAACGAGAATGAGATAAATGTACAAGTAGCTGCTAAGGCACAGAAATAGAGTAGAGGGCTTTCTTGCTTTTTAATTTGTGGTATTTGGGATAAAACCAAAAACTATCTCCATGCTATGCAAATGTTCTGCCATGGACCTACACACCAGTCCTAAGTTCTATAGATTTCTTAATACATCTCATTTACAAATGTATTCTCCATCCTGACTTGTGAGATATACAAGCAGCATAACTGCTTAGAAGCCACTTGTTCTAAATTCTGAGATACTGTGGGGATTCATTTCCCATCAGAATGTTTGAGGACACCAAGCACCATGGAACAAATTCTCTGTGTCTTTTCACTTTCCAGTCATTGGAGAAAATCTAATATTTCTCAAGCCTCTAAGAGATACCAAGGTCAGCTGGGTTCACTCATGGACCCAAGAGCACCATGGGTAGATTCATAAGGAAGTGTAAGGGGGAAACATGATCTTGTTAATAAGTGAATCAGTAGAGGGACTGAAACTGCACAGAGCTATCCATGTGAAGGGAGCTATAGTACAATCACATGGGAACGGGCACTGCCAGGACCAGAGGCACCAGCATCCCCATCTTTCTCCCTCATCCTCTAATCTTCTAAGTCTAGAAGCCTCGAGTTGGGGTTTGCCATCATTGCCTTCAAATGACTCAATTTCCTGTTGCACAGAACACAGCAGAGTGCTGCAAACCATGGGTGCAGAGGGGCCAACAGACCATCTCCTATCCCCTAAGACACATGCAATGTTCCAGATCCAAGTGTCATTGCTCACCTAGCGACAGGTTGAAACAAGATGCTGAGGCAAGAACACTACTCAGAAAGCCAGAAGAGTGTTAAAAGTGAAAGTGCTGTCACCTTGCTGGAAGTTGATTTGGCTCACACGGGTGTGTGGGGGTATTCTCAGATTCCTGCTCTTCTCAGTGCAGGTGAGCCAGATGGACTGAAAGGAGTGCTGCTTGTCCAGTTGTCCTGCCCCCGTGACACTTATTAGTTCCATAAATCCCGAGAACATGGGTCATCATTTCCTGTGTCTTGTCACAGATTGAATACCTGACATTTTACACAATGTCATGAGCTAGAGAAGCTTCCATGGCTCTCACTGATGCCAAACTGATAGCAATAGAAGAAAACCTAATTTACCCAATTGTTGTGGAAGACAAGGGTCAAGTAGGGTTAAAGGTAGAACCAGCAGGAAGTCCTGTCTCATGCTCAGCTTCAGACAGTTACACAGGAAAAGGTGGTGACTCGGGAGGATATGCTGTGGTTAGGAAGGGAATGCAATGCATACCACACCACCACACAATGTGAGAAGAAAGCTGAAGGAGGCTAACATTGAGGTCCTCAAAAAAAAAAAAGTCTGAGAAAAGTGATGGGGGGCCAAAGATCTTCTGAACATGCGAAGAGAGAGCAAGTGCAAAGTGTATGAAATGGAGACCAGGCATACATCCCACGTGCAATCAGTTATATTTGCTTTCTATTTAGTCTTTGAACCAAGTACATGATGACTATTGTCACCTATCAGCAAGAGTGGCTGAGCAAAGAAATATGTATGGGAAGAGCCATATAGCAAAGCAAAACTTTGAAAAGCAAGCAGTCAGTCCACTATACTGCAGAAGGGGAAGAGGATCAATGCCCTGACTCCCTCCCACTCTCTCTGCTCTGTGGCCACTTCCAGATGTGTAGCCCATTTTTAACCATAGTGTACAGGGTCTACTGGTATAGAGCAGACAAAGAACTTTTCAGATCAGCAAATGAAGGACACCATAAACGTTAGGTTTTAATGTGGCATAGGCAAAAGAATTAGCCAAGGTCCCTTCTATTTCTATTTTGTGGAATAATTTGAGGAGTATTGATATTAATTCTTTCTGAGTCTGGCAAAATTCTGCACTGAACCCCATCCTGGCCTTGGTCTTTGACATCATTGTTGTTGGGAGATTTTTAATTATTGTCCCTATTTCACTGTTGGTTGTAGGTCTGTTTAAATTGCTTATCTGATCTTGATTCATCCTTGGTAGGTGGCATATATCAAGAAAATTATCCATTTCTTTTAGATTTTCTAATTTTGTGAAGCATAGATTTTAAGTATGCCATTATGACTATCAGCCCTTTGTCCAATCAAGAGGGCACCAACAAACTGGAAAGAGATTTCCCACAGCAAGAAGTACAGTGGGAACACAAGCATCTCTGCACTCTGTCCTTCATTTATCTCTTAGGAACATAAATGCAATGATTTTTAATAAAACGCTTGCAAACTGAATATAAGAACACACACCAGAAATATTATGCATCATGATCAAGTAGGCTTCATCCCAGAGATTCAGGAATGATTCAACAAATATAAATCGATAATATAACCTATCATATAAACAAATTGGAAAATAAAACCATATGATCATCTCATAAGACGTCAAAATGACCTTTCATAAAATCCAACACATATTCATGATAAAAGTTCTGGAGAGACTAGGGATGCAAGGGATATACTTCAACATAAGGCAATTTACAAAAAGTCCACAGCCAATATCAAAACACTCATATACATAACATAAATAAATTTTTAAAAATTGGAACAAATTGGATTCCTATGGAGCTTACACAAACATATTTCTTGTCATTTTCCTAAATACTGTAGCATAACCATTTACATGGCATTTTTCTATGCTTTAGATGTGACTAAGTTTGTGCTTTAAGGTTCATGTGTTTGTAGCTTAACCCTGAGTACTGAGGGAACAGCTGGTTCATTGTGAACATGGTTCTTGGAAATTATCATGAGGGGAAGTGACCTGTTATTAAAATGGTTAGCTGAGCTATTCCCCACTCCCTGGCTCTCCATGTCACTATATAGTCTTGCTTTCACATGAACACTTAACCATGGTGTCCTCTTGAAGATGGACTCTAAAAACAAATCCCACACTAGCTCAGAATAGAGTTTAATAAAGGGCTAATTATTTAGGGGTAGACTCACTGATTGTAGTCCTCTGTACTAACGGGAAATAGGAACCAATCCAGCAACCAGAAGAAAGTGAGGTTCCTGCTTTACATCAACATTTATAGTATAAGAGGCAACACCCAAGTGGGCTGGTATCTTAAAAGCTACTGGCTGAAGGAATTCTTACAGCACCTCCCCTTTTGTTTAAATAAGAGAGTTCTAAGCATAATACAAAACTATACACAATAAGAACAAATATCAAGTATAAAATTAGAATTACAATGAACATAATCAATGTCAAGCAAGAAACATGATAAATGTTTTAATAATTATCCTATCTTAAGGAGTCTAACTCTTGTATTAGAAATAACTCGACCAAGTCATAAGAGAAAAGTAACTATAACTATGACTATCTAGTCTTCAAGCCCATCGAAGACCCGAAAAGGGAAATAATATTACTTGAGTAAACAGGAAGTGTAATTGAGCAACTCTCAAAATGTGCAACAAGTGACAGAGACAACAAATTGGCATGCCAACATGGTTGCCTAAATCCACATAAAACCTGAGAGAGCTTAGAAAGGAATCCTAGACACAAAAGAACAGAGTTAAGCTTGGCTTTTTGGTAGCAGCATTTTCTTGGGTGGACTCTGTTGCTAGAAGCAAGCACAAGCACAATTCTTTTAAGGCTTCCTGACTCAGCAGTAGCAGTCAAAAAAAAAAAAGAAGAAGAAGAATAGATGGTTTTGAAATAGCAGCTTACTGGGCCATGCTGCTAGAATTAACTCTGGCTCTTTCAGGTGGCCAAGCACTTGAATGGGGTTTGTGGGGAGTGTGCTTCAAGTTACTTGGTGGCAACATGGGTCAGCTGGTTACCAGAGTTGAGGAGGTGAGCATGGCTCCCAACCAGCAGTCTTAGAGGTGGTGAGCAGACCTCCATCACATTGGATTGGGTGGAGCCAAAAGGTAAGACAATCTTCATCCTAGCCACAATGCTTTGCATTCTAAGAAGTGGTCCTGGTCAGAAAAGGATTACAGATACACAATAAAGAGAATTCAGATGAGAAATGGTTCAAAGTGTTGAATAAATGTACAGAGGCTTGAAAGAGAGAGAGAAAATATATAAACAGTTACAATAAGAGTACAGACAGTCATAGGTTAAAGGAGTAAAGATAATAAAATAAATATTAAACTTGTAAAAAAAGGTAATAGAGCAAGAAAAATAAGCCACATAAAGATGAAATATACATAGAGTCTGATTATATATATTATTGTGTTTTCTTTAAATTTTTGGACTGTGAAGGAGCTAAGTACAAAGAAACATTTCATTGTATAGGCTGATAAGCTAAACCAGCATATGTATTTTAAAGGTATCATGACTTCAGAGTTTTGGTCTAAGAATTTGTTGCTTTGGAATAGAGGTTCTTCATTGGTTTCCAAAGAGGATGAGAATCTGTGGAATCCTTACAAACTAATGTGGTTTGATGGACCAAGACCCCCTAAAAGGTTGCCATGAACACCCCCCAAAAATTTACTTTGCCCAACAAAAAGTACAAAGCAGTTTGGAGCCGGGCGGTAGTGGCGCACGCCTTTAATCCCAGCACTTGGGAGGCAGAGGCAGGCGGATCTCTGTGAGTTCGAGACCAGCCTGGTCTTACAGAGCTAGTGCCAGGACAGGCTCCAAAGCCACAGAGAAACCCTGTCTCGAAAAACCAAAAAAAAAAAAAAAAAAAAGCAGTTTGGAGATAACTATGCCCAAATTTCCAAATATTGTTTATAAATTTTTATTTATATTTAAAGGGGGATATACTATAGAGATTTGCATTGGTGTAGATATTTCTTTATTGATACAAATTTAAGGTCAATTTTGTCATATGTATATTTCTGCTCTTGATTAAGGTATTGTGTTTGTGCAACTTATTTAAAATATAATGTATAATTAATAAATACAGGTTAATAGATAATATTCGAGCTTGTAGTCATGTTAGGTTTTCTAGATGTACAGAGAAAAATTTTAGATGGATAGTGATTCTTCAAACCTCCCAAAGACTAACAGAATATAGCATTTAAAATGTTTTAAGAAATTAGGACTTTTCATGACTGTAGAAGGAGCTGCAGGCAGGCCCGTTTTTTGTACTGCTTGGCTCCCACATGGCTAGCTTTATACCCAAAATAACAACACACAAATTGTTTTCATTTAAATACTGCCTGGCCCATTAGTTTCAGCCTCTTATTGGCTAATTCTCACATCTTGCTTTAATCCATATTTAGTAATCTGTGCAGAACCACGAGGTGGCGGCTTACCGGGAAAGATTCAGCATGTCTGACCTGGCAGCTGGCTCTATTACGTCTGACCTCACTTCCTTCTACCCAGCATCCTGTTCTGTTTACTCCGCCTACCTAATTTTCTGTCCTATCAAAGGGCCAAGGCAGTTTCTTTATTAACCAATGAAAGTAACACATAGACCCTCCTCCATCACATGACCATGAGACATATCTGCTCCTGGCAGCAACAATTACTTAAAGAGGATGATGGGCATCAAAGAGGCTCCTTATAAAGTTGGTTAGCCATCTGGGCAAGAAACTGCTCTTCCTTGGACTGCTTGATGTTATGCTGTATAGACTGAACATGCAGGACCCACAGAAAAATGACTGCTGAACTTGCCTAAAGATGGGATGGTCTTTTGGGATTCCTGCTTCATGAAAGAGTCTGCCAGACATTCTTCAGGACAAAGAAGGAAGCAACTGGTGGACTTTGCCATAACAAAGCAGAATAGATTTTGGATTTCCTACTTAATGAAAAAGTCTGCCAGATACTATGGGCCTGTAGGCTGAAGATGGATACCCCGATGTTACAAAAGAACTTTGGGTGACTGTCCAGGCAGCAAGACATCTCTGTCAATTCTAGAGTTTTGGAAGTTGCTTACAATGCACTTCCTGTTTACTTAAGTAATATTTTATCCTTCTGGAGTCTTTGAAGGAGTTGCATAATAGATAGTTATAGCATTCCTTAGTTATGAGAAAAGATAAAGTAGATATAAATATTGTAACTGTAATTCTTGCTTGATAACTATTTTGTCATATGTAATTTTGCTATGTTAAAGTTAAAACCTCTTTTTGGTTGTGTGTTTCTTTTATTAGTTAATGAATAAAGAAGCTGCTTTCAGTCAGCTTGGTTTAACAGAATATAGCCAGGCTGGAAGAAATATATATAGAGAGAGAGTAGGCAAAATACTCAGAGTAGGCAAAGAAAGCATGGAGCTGCTAAAGAAGAAAAACACAAACTGTCAGCCAGAACCTTGCTGACTGGCCACGAGCCTCATGATAAAATATAAAATCATAGAAATTGGTTAATTTAAGATATAAGAGTAAGCCAGAAATATTGCTAAGTATTTGGCCAAACATTATTGCAAATAATATAGTTTCTCTGTGTTTATTATGGAACCAGGCAGGACAGAAACCTCCAGCAACATCCCCTGACATGAAAAGCACCAATGAAACCTCCCTAAAAGCATTGCCATGCCTTTTGTACCTCTAGCTTCTAATGTTTTGAACCAGACAAAACTCTTTTCTTTGTAAACCATATAGCCTTGGGTGTTCTGTTAAAACAAAATAAAATGATATATGTTGCATTAGTAAGGGTTCTCTAAAGGAACAGAAATAGGAGGGTGAATATGCATAATATATATATGTGGAATACAGTGAGAATTTTTACATGTATACTTGTGAGGTGTACTATCTGTAGAACTTAGGGGAAGCCAAATGTACATTATAAAAAGGATTTATTAGACTGCCTTACAGGGTGGTACAGGAAGTCCAACGATGGCTGTGTCATGACAGAAAGGCCAAGAATTCAGCAGCTGTCCAGTGCACAAGACCAGATGTTGGCAAGGATGTGGGGTAGATGGGAACAAGTAGAGACAAGTAACTGGACAAGTGCAGCGAGAGGTACTTTGATACAGTTACTCCTAAATGGGATGTCTCCATTAATTTCTCTCCTCCACGTTCATGGAATTCTTGAAAGATTTTAAGAGTCAGGGGGGTTGGAGGACACCAAGGAAACAAAGCCTTCTAGACTCAATAAGATTGATGCACATGTGAACTCACAGAGAACATGGCTGCATATATAGGTCTGCACAGGTGTAAGCTAGACTGGGCTCTATTACTGAGAAGGGAAAGAAACAAAAGCCCTCATCCTTAACTCAGTAACTATCTCCAACTGATACCTGCTTACAAAAGAAAAACTCATTTTCTCCAGCAGACTCTCACCTGGTATACAAATCACTCTTAAGGCCAGGCCCCAGGCCCAGCAGTAGATGACCAACACAAAACAACCTCAGTGGTAGTTTTTGAGACTTTTCTATTCATAATGCTTTTGTGGACTACTATTCAGAATTGAAAGAAGGAAACAGAAGAGGATGACTGGATCATCAGCACGCCATTCTCCTTTTCCTGACCACTGTGAACTAAACACAGTTCTCCTTGGAAGGATAAGAAGATGCCTCTGAAACTATGAGCCCAAATTAATCTTTCCTTCCTTAATTTGCTTAGTCTGCTATCCTTTCACATGATGGAGAAAAGCTAATGAAATCTAGCAAAACTCATCCCATCCCAGGTCCATAGGAAACCTGGAATTCAAATATTAACTATATTTTTAAATTTTAATTTTAGACTTAGCTATTCGTATTGGGTTCTTTAGAGATACTGGGTGAGAACAGGAGTTGAGATGCCTCCAAGAGGCAGCTAGAATGACTCAGTCAGTACATCATGTCTTTCACACACTCATGGGTTCCATACTCTCAGAATAACAAAAGTCTCTAAGAGGATGAACCTTAGGGTAGGCAACATACTTTGGTTGTCCAGCTTCCTAGGTCAAACACACCCCACCCACCCCAATACAGCGCCATCTAGTGTCAGTCTGTCCCAGAGTTCTGCATTGTCTCACAAATCAGAGCATCTCTAACCTTTCTTACATGTGCCAAGGGACAAGGAGAAGGCTTTGCATCAGTGACCCCCTCCTTTTCCTTCAAAAGCAACAGAAGGCCACAACTACTTATTGCCAAAGAAATAAAGATATAGAGACAGGGAATGGGCACAGATAACAAACAGGTAGGACATTGTCAAGGAGCTCACACACTGTGATGATTTGGCTTTATCCACAGGGGAAGCAGGGCAAGCAGAGAACTAGTCTCCATGGAGCAGAGGCAGTGCTGTAACTAAGAAAAAGCATTCCTTGATCTCTAGCACGTGTTCTGTCCAAAGAGTCCTGATGGAGGCTTCAATGCAGGAGAGCCTTGAAGAGTTAATGTGCTGTTATCAACGTTCGGTGGTCATCAAGAGACCTGGTAGGTACTGATTCTTTACTGGGGAGCATATGGTCTTGGACAAATCCCTCAACCTCCTTATTTATAGAATGATTTGAGTAGACAAAATGAACTATTAAGGAAACCGTTGATAATCAATTTCTAATCTTTAACCACCTGTCACTGTAGGATCTGTAATTTGTGAAGTATGAAAATTTCATAGCTGTAGAATATAAGCTCCTAGCACACTTGATCATTTACTTATGCAATGACCATGAATGAAGTGCACTAGCTAGCCATAAGACATGAGGACCCCCCCCGAACATGTTTTGAGACTGTGCATACCTCTGTCTCTCCTGCTGCATTCATATATTTGGTACCCAAGGCAGGTATAGTTTCCAAGTAAAAAACCAGAGAAAAATTCTGTATGGGAATTAATCATTTTGCTATCATCTACCTCCATTCTGAACAACAATCATAGCAGGACTCCCCCGCCTTGGGCTCTCAGAAAGATTGCTTGTGCCTTCCAAGGCTGTTGCTTCATTATTTCTGACAAGGACAGCAGTTACGGAAATTTTATCAAATTCTGGGTTTGGGCAAGGATAAAGGAAGAACAGATTTAACTGTCTGCCATGAACAGCTAGACAAAATCTATCAAATGGTTTGTGATGTAGCTGCTTTTGAAAAGTTTGAGTCCTGAGAGGACAGTCAAGTACCTGAAGAGCCTTGAGACTGCCCTTCTGTCTGAGCGGAACAATTGTCAGGGTCAGACAAGTGAGGAGAAACACAAATAGAGCCATGAGGTGCAGGGTGAGAAAGTACAAAGAAGCAGTAGGGCAATGGATTCATCTAGAACCAGAGACAAAGAGCTCTGAGAGTCAGTGTAGGGTTTGTAGGATATCTGTATGTGGAGATTTAGAATGAATCTCCTCAGAAATAGCCAAGACTGGCCATAGAATGAGAAGGAATGAAGGACTGAGGTGTGCAACTTGGATAAATCCAAAAGCACAATGTCAAATTAGAGGATAAACAAGAAGGATTGACACAACATGATTCCATTTATGTGAATGTTAGAAAACAAAGGAATCCAGGGACAGAGACTGGTGCCTATTGCCAGTGCCCCAGCAAGGGTCAGAGGGCAGTTGATGTGGGGCATTGATCTTGGTTATAAGTGTGCTGCCATACACTTGAACTGCCTCCACAGTTCAGACCATGAGAATGCAGTCCTGTGATGTCTGGAAGGTGAGAGGGGGTCAGGGAGGTAGGAGGTCTGACCCTGAGGTGGCTTCAAGACGTGGTTTTGTGTGCACGTGCTTTCTCACAAGTGGCTTAAAATGTGCTCAAGTTCCCCTCTTTCCACAGTTGGTAACTTGCTGAATACAAGTTTTCTTTCCTCCTGTTGCCAATAGCAACATCACTCAAACTCACAGAGAAAGGAGAGAAGTTTGACCACATGGTGTATAAAACAAATAGTCAAGGAAAGAGGATATAAAAAATTGCAGAGAGAATTCAACAAAGCTGGACATGGTGGCATATACTGTAATCCCAGCATGTGAGAGAATTAGCAAAGAGGATTCTCCAGTTGGATGACAGCCTGGGTGATATAGAAAGACCTTGACTAAGAAACTAATGAAAGAATTGCAGTTGGATTTAGAAAACTCACAACCACCCTTTTTTTTATGTTGAGTACAAGCTTTCTGACTGCTGTAGGCTGGAGAAACTGAGGCAGAATTTGCTTTCTTAAACAGTAAGCCAAGAAACAATGGACAATGATCTCTTAAAAATGACTTCCTGATCCATGGGCAGAAGCTAGCAGGGAAACAAGCTCTGATCACCTCCCGGTACTCCCTATCCCCAACATCATGATAACTTCAGGGATGAAGCCTTGGCAGGAGACATGACTATAGAAGTTCTGAGTCATCTGTTGGACTTGACACCAGACCCAGATGCTAGATTCTTCTTTATTCTAACTCTCAGTCTAGAGTCAACCAAGGTAGAAGCAACACACATTTTGATGAGGTTGAGGTGTCAGTTTTTCTTTCTTTCCTCCCTGCCCCCTCGTTATTTTAAGCCACTTGTGAGAGAGCACATGCACACAAAACCGCATCCCGGAGCCACCTCAGGGTCAGACCTCCTGCCTCCCCGACCTCCTCTCACCTTCCAGACATCACAGGACTGCATTCTCATGGTCTGAACTGTGGAGGCAAACCCAAGAACACAGGCACACACTGGAGTGAGGTCAGGTTCTTCTATTCTCTCTGGGGAAAATCTATTTTCAAGCCTTTTATGTAATTGTTTTTTGGTTTTTTTTTTTTTTTTTTTTTTTTTTTGCCTGAGTAAATATTACTTTCTGGGTTTCTCCAAATGGCCAGGGCTTCACCTACTCCTAATAACACATGAGAGACCACCGCTGCTCCCTGCAGTGGCTAGATGGCAGGCAATGTGAGACCATAAAGGAACATGATTAGACAATGCAGACAAGATGCTTCTTCAATCCAGGGGCAAAGTTTAAAGCATCGTGATTCCATTAACCTGTGAACAGCATTGTTCAGTTCCCAAGCCAGGCTTTTAGTCATGTCAATCGAATTATTATTACCTGTCAGAAAAGGTTGTTCTACTGAGTACCAAGACAACAAAATAACTTCTGATAAAGCAACCAGCTCTAATGGCGTACATGGTTGGGGACAGGCTCTCTGTGTCCCTCCCAATGCATATTAAAGAAAGCAACCATACTCTGGATTGATGTATTTACTTTGTAGTCTCTCTCTCTTCAGATGAAATGAGACAGACAGAAAGACCAGATATGATTTATATCTTACAGTACACTCTGTTCAGAATGTTGTAAACCCAGGGACTTTAGATAACAAAAGATAGCCATTTATTTGAATAAAACGTTAGACATTAAATAAAAAAGGGCTGGGGGAGTGGTTCAGTTGGTAAGAGTGCTTCCTCTGTAAATATAAAGACAGACTTGAGTTCTAATCACTGGCACCTGTATAAAAACCTGGAATGGTGGCATGTGTCTGTAAGCCTCCGTCTATGTTTGGTTCTAGCCTAGCCTTCAGCTGAATGCAAGAGGAGGACAAACTGTTTTTCTTAGTCTGTAGACTCAAATAAGAATTACAACCAGAGACACTCCACAGATACACCCAGAACAATGCTTGACTAAATGCCCAGACACCACAGTCACCAACCAAGTCAGTACATATTAGTCAAGTAGTACATATTTTACCCAAGATCTCAGTTTTACACAGCAGAACTGTCAGCAGTAGAGTGGGATAGGTTGAACCACAATGTGGGCAAAGCCAGGCTGAGAAGACAATTTCTGCTTCCTAGGATGGTACCCCTCATACAGAGTCTGGACTACAGCTCAGAGAGGACAAGAGGCAAACCCACAGCACATAGCTCTCCTGACTCTAGACCCTACACTTCTTCTGCCCTAGAACTTCTGCTGGTCAAGTTGAGCTGTCTGCTGGTTCCAAGCCCCAGACTATTAGAGCATATCTTCCGAAGTTGGGATATACATAGCTGAGCCTCCAATATCAGCATTTGTCTTACTGTTTTTGTTGAGATGGGGGCTTTACACCCAGGCTGACCTATTACTTACCATGTAGCCCTGGCTGCCCTCAAACTCATGGAAACCCTCCTGCCTCAGACTCTCAGGGACTGGAATTTCAAACATAAAACATCAACCTTTATTTTCCTGGAACCTCACATCCTAGTGGCCCTTGTAATGTCCCTCTCACCTGCTCTGTATTGGAAACTACATATCCTGCCTGCCCAGGTCCACACTGCATTTTCAACTCTGAAGCCCTGCTCTGTTTCTCTTCCTCCATGTGGCTCCAGCCTGGGCTTCTGCCCATTTGACTACACACAACATGGAGCTAAGACTCTGGGAGGGGGCAAACTAGGAGCCCCATTTTTAGACGAAGTGTGTCTTTACTCCTTAGTATTTGTCATATTCCTTGGGTCTGCTTCTTCCACTCCTACACCTTCACTGGAAGAAAATAACCAGTTAGAGGCACCAGTGGCTCACTGAGGATAAACTTCCCAGTGGGCATGCAGCCCGAACCCAGAGCTGCGGAGATGCCATGGTCATCCCCACAGCTGGTCTTTCCGGGGTGAGACCATGCAGTTTTCTAAGTCACTAGCTCTATACTCTAAGGTGGGACATATGGCTTCCCTACCTAGGGTTTGACACTATAGAAGGGGTGAAAATACCATACTGGGGCTGCTCATCCATGCCAGCATGGTAGCATGACATGAGGCAGGAATGGTTTTTATACAACCTCGCCAACCAGGCACAGGGGCTGCCTATGAAACAGGGTCTTGGTAAGAGCAATTGGAGGGGACTTCAGTTCCTACCACATCTTCAGCCGTGTAACATACCATTGAGTGATGACACAAATCCAATGTCAAGTAGCATGTGACATGGAGTCCTAATGAACCTGCCCTTCATTGTCCCTGCTTCCCACAGGCCACACTGAAAGTGACAAAAACAATAAAGAGAGTCACCTATGCTAAGGAGTCAGACACAGGATGCAGGCCTGAGGTCAGGTAGGTGGACATGACACGCAGAAGCACGAGACCCATACCACCACTCCATTCCTCTGCTCCACAACCCGCGGAGATGGAGCCATCTTTCCTTGTGTTCACTGAAACCCTTCCAAATCTAAAAAGCATACTGATTCAATTCCCAGAAGGCAAGAAAGGCAATGTCTTCCCCACATCAAAAAGCAATGACTTTCACCAGTCTTTCCATCTCTTTCCCTAACATTCATATTGATAGGGTAAAACCATAAACCCATGACCTAGTCCAAAGGGAAGTTAGACAAGTGACATTCTCATTTTATTCTGGGAGGATGGCTCTGAGAAAGAAGCTGGATAATTGGGTTGCAGGAGCTCACCAGCTCCAGTCTCTGGCAGGTGTCTAGGCTGCAGGAGCTCACCAGCTCCAGTCTCTGGCAGGTGTCTAGGTGGCAGGAACCCACCAGCTCTAACTGGTGTCTAAGTGGTAGGCTGCTCCCCAGCACGGTCTGTCTCCTCTCGTCCTGGGCACATGCTTTTTGCCTCTCTACTTTTCTTTGCTTGCAAACTCCCACTTGTTCTAGGAGCTCCATTCACCCCTCCTTGAACTTCCTCAACTCCCCCACAGAGAATTTGCTTAATTAGATCTGAATCTGAGCAACACAGTGTGCTAGCTTCCTTGTCTGTTCCTGGAATATGAACTCCTTAATTTCGGGGACAATGCCATCACTTTTGTGTGCTCTCACCTTCACCCACACCCAGCCCTGGCTATTCACCTAGCCAGCTGCACTGACTTAATCCTGATGAAAGGACCCACAAGCTAATAATTAACTGTTTCGCAACACAGCCTGTATCGTGCTTAAGTCACTTAAGACCATTTGGGTGCTTGAGGACAGGAACAGATGTGCTATAGCGCTCTTGGTCAGCAAGACAATGGATACTCATGACTTTGAAAGCTGTTCCTGGTCAGAAACAGGTGAAAGCGTTTAGGAAATATTCACCTTCTCAGCTGTATTATGAAGATGACATGACATTAAAAAATAAAGGCTACTAAAACAAACTTGTAAGTAAAACCTTCTTGGTCACACCTTTTATGTCTTGTCTCTTATTCCTATTATAGAAAACTTCCACAGATGTTGATGTGGGATTGCCCTTTGTATGCTGAAACTGGTTTAAGATGTAAGACTTAGCCAAAAATATTCATAAACTAATAGGCCAAGCAGTGTTGTAATTAATATAGTTTCTGAGTGATTATTTAGGTCTGGGTGGCTGGGAAACAAATGAGCACTTGACGCCAACAATATGTGGTAGCTGAAAACTATGGTTTGTTGTCTAGCAATTCAGTAAGCCAAGAGACAACATAGGTTTTGGGGTGCACTGTGGCCTACACCCTTTCCACAGGCACCAAGGTCAAAGCCGCCATTTAGCTATTCCAGCATCTAAAGGCCACCCACATTCTTCATTCTTCTGTCTTCAAGCCAGCCCATACACAGAGCAAGTCCTTCTCACGTCACCTTTGGGACCCTTCTACTGTCCCATGGCACCCTCTAACCACAGCTTAGAGCATTTCCATCATTTTAAAGACTTACCATGACTAAACATGGCTACCAAATCAGTCCGTGTTTACCTCTCTACCCTTAACCTTCATCAGAGGCTCTTTGTCACTTAACATACATGATCGTGTGTTCCTGCACAGGTCCGCTGCACCTAGTCATTGTTGAAGGCCATTTTTGAACAGAAAAGACAGGTTGTGCCCATTCCAAAATGTTTACACTACACAGAACTGATGAGAAATAGGGATATCCCTTCAGGTGTTAGTAAAGTGTTTCTGGTTCCACTGGCACCAGTGCCAACAACAACGTAACAGTATCTGTGTCTTTCATCAGGGACTGGAGAACAGGCAACATCACAGAGGAAGGACCTGAGCTGCCCTGGAGGCTGCTGTGCAGTTGGGAAGAGAGTGCACTGATCTGCATCCATCATTCTAGGAAGCACAAAGATGCTACTCCATATTGACCACCCCACTGAGCGACAGCTCACTGAGCTAATGCTTCGGGGGAATCTTCTCTGAATGGAGACTGACAGGCTGTTTCAAAGCTGTCTCAGCAGGTCCAACTACGTGTATGCTCTGCTGTATTTTCAGCTAACTATCCATAATTATAAGTAGAATGGAAAGCTCTAATGAAAAATTGGGGGTCTACATTCTGAGCTATGGAGTGTGAGACTTGCGTCCTCTAGATCATTGTCTGCCTCCTGGTGTGCATCAGCAATAAGATTCCCTGTTTCCTTTACCTGGACTGACATTCCAGTTCTGTGAAGTGAAAACAACCTTCTGTTCCATGAATGTCCTCCCCTCCCTGATCAAGGGTTGTTTATCTGTCAGACTCCAGAATGGGGACTTAAGCAAGAGTCACAATGGACTCTACATGGCAGTATGTACAAAGTGGACCTTGGCGGGGGGTGAGGAGGTGAGGGACAAGATTGAGCTGTGCTATAGGGCTCACGGGCTAGGGTAGCCATGTCCTTACCTCTCCTCACCACCAAGATCCTACCAGCTTGCTGCTCTCAATAATTGCAACCTTGATGCAATGGGAATTTCCCAGGGCAAGGATGGAGCTGGCACAAAGCCATCCAGCTGGCTTCAGTTTGAGTTGTCAGTGCTGGAGATGAGAGTCCTAAAAACAAAATGTTAAGAGGCTAGAAATCCACAATTTCAATGCCCAGGTTTCCCCTTCTTGTCTCCCTGGCTGTACCCCTCAGGCCTTGCAGAATGACTTCTTGAATCACTAGCACCCACAGTATCCTAAAGAACACTTGCACCGCAGACACTGTTATGGCACACAGTCACAGAAAGACACACCAGGTCCTCCTGACCCCTGCCCTCTTCAGCCATCTTTACAGAGACCAGTTTGGGAATTGGGAGATGAAAAATGAATTTATATAACACCATGCCAATGAACTTGGAGGGGTCTCTGTTCCATATCTGAACAACACGCTCCTCTAACCTGAAAGGAGCTCTACCACCACCTCCCTGAAACTAGACCCCCACACAGCCTGTCTGCTAGCAGTTCCTGGATGAATGGATGTGTAAAGGAATGAGTGAGTGAGCGAATGACCACACCCAAGACTGTCTCATGACTGCCTTTTCCCTATGCCAGTCAGCAGACATCCCTGACTCCCTTCTGGGCTGGGTTAGATGACCTCCTCAAGGGTGCCTGAAGGCTGAGCTCTGTCATGGCGCCATCTGCCTCCTGTGGATATCACGGAAAGGGACTGAGAGAACTGCTGCCCAGCTGGGCCTGGCCAGCAGCCCTGAATGAGCATGCTCCACGTGGCAAGGGATGTGGGGTGCTGCTCAGACTGGGCTCGTGAGGTTCTCCGCTCTGCACCTGCCCCAATCCCTGGCTTCAGGGAGAGCTATGCTGAGAGAAGCGAGAACTGAGAGTGTGGATGTTTTATAGGTGATACCAAGGAATCACCTTTTCATGTAACCCTGTGAAATGTTCAGCTCAGATATCAGATTAGCTCCCGGCTGGGATGATTAGTTTTCAGCACTTGAGTCCATCTGATCTTCACAGTCTCTTTGATCCATCACAATGTGGGTTCAGAGAGGGGAAGGACTTCGGAGGATGCCACACGCGTATGAATGGCAAAATAATGCCAGAAACACAGCTGTATCCACAGAATTCCTTCCCACTTGTGATCTCTGCAGAAATCCAAGAGACGCCTGAGAATAGCATCAGCCTGGCCTCATTTCCTGAGAAGCTCTGGTTTAAAATAGGTCTTTGAATTTGCCTCTAGGTACACTTGACCCCACACAGTACCAGCTGAGGAAGATGGCCTCCCTTGTCCAAGGCACAGCCAAGGCTTACTGTGTGTCTGATCGCTCAGACCCTAACACTGTGAAGGTTGTCTCTGAAACCACAACCCAGTTTCTCCATCACCAGTACCATCAGCTGTGGAATTTAATATCAATTTAATATCTATCCCCACCACAGACCTCCATCCCCACCACAGACTCCATCCCTCTACAGACCTTTCCCACTACAAACATTAATTCCTCTAGGACACAAGAGGCCTCTTGGCGTGGCTCATTTTCTTTCCCCAGCCTCTCACGCTTTCTGGGGTGCTAAAAACACAACAGCCATAAAACTCTTAGCTGGAAGAACCAATAGACAAGAGGAGCCAGGGTACCCAGGCAATGGTTTTGAGCTCTCTCACTTAAACACTTGAAATAATTGGCTTCTGTTGAAATGCTTCCATGCAATGAGAAAATAGCCTGACCGTCTGCATAAAACACAAAAAGGAAATAATAACAAAATACCGGAGTGAAGGACCATCAGATGGCAAACCACTCAATAATCACCAACCATGGAAATACAGGACAGTCACCAGTCAGAAGACAGAAACAGGTGCCAGGCCAGACAGACTCCCTCCACCCCCCTTTCCTTTTTCAACTAACATAGCTTTCCTCTATTCCTGGGGTAGCTACTTTCTCTCTTTGTTCAGATTTGGGGCCAGTCTTGTCCTAGGAAAAGTATTGGAATCGGACCTCTCTACTTCAGGTTTTTGGGGTTTCTCAGTGTTCTGTGGACCCTAGAAGACTGGGTAAAAGAGATGCTGCGGGGATGTTAATGGCTGGCATCTAACTTGACCATAGGAAGCACTATCCAGGGAACCCTCCAAACACTCCAGGTCAAACACCTCTGCTTTGGTGGAGCTGTTCTCATAATTTCATGGCTTACTCCTTTCAGAGAATAGCAAGACATCTCACTCTGGGATGAGAGAGGGGCTTCTGGGGCATGAAACATTACTCGACCAGGTGTTGAGACACCTTGGTCTAGACTTGATTCTGTATTAACCTACTTTGTGGCACTTTCCAAGTTAAACAACCTATCTGAGCCTCAAAATTGTTTCAAATTGGTAAATGAAAGGTTTGCCTAAATGATCTCTAATAATGGTCCTTCTGACAGCGAGGGCTATGGGCCCAGAAGGGTGGCCCCCCTGCTCAACTGAAGAGGCCAACCTGACAGAATCTTACAAAAGAGATGGCCCTGCTCAGACCCTCTTCCACAAGTCCACGCCTTGAACTTTCCCAAAGTTGGGTCCATGCTCTTCCCTTCCTCCTTGCTGTCCCTCCACCTAAAGCAGCTGTGAATCTTGGGGTTCTGTCTCGGCTTTCTATGGGAAAGGGTAAGAGTCCGAGATCTTCCCAATGCCTAGCACCAGCCACTTAATCTAGATGAGTAAAACAGCCCAGAGAGTTACATATGTTCCAACTTGGAGCTACTAATGGAATCTCCCAAGCAGAGGCCTGGGCTCCTCACCTACAGGTCAGACTCCAAGCAATGACTTACTTAAAGAGGAAACATAAAACATGGATAATGTCATATTCTTGATGCTTGTCTAAAAGTAATGGGTGGATATTTATTAGAGATTTTGTTTGCTTGTTTATCTGCTTTTTATTTGTTTGTTTGTTTTGACACAAAGTTTCATGTGTCCCAGGCTGGCTTTGAACTCACTATGTAGCTCAAGATGACCTGGAATTTCTTATCCTACTGCCTTTGCCTCCTGAGAGACAGAATCACACATTATAAACATGCCTGGTTTATGCAATGCTATAGATAGAACCCATGGTTTTATGCATGCTAGTGGACACTAGTAATGTTTTGAGACAGGGTCTTGTTGTGTAGCCCAGACTAGTCTGGATTTAAGGCAGTCCCACGCCTCAGTCTCTCATATGTTATGAAAACTGGTATGTATCACTATTTCCAACTTACAATGGATATTTGAAATACCTTGGGTCTTATAATGAGTGAATGACAGACTTCCAACTGGGCTCCGGTTTCCTGTTTCTGAGACTCGCTCTCCTTTGACTCCAAGGTGCTGTTTCTGGAAAGAGGTCCTCCCCTCTTCCGACCCGTAAGTGATGAGGCCTGGACTCCCAGCAGCCCCAGCGCTGGAGGGCAATGACCGAGAGGTGAGTGAGCCAAGAAATTCACAATATCAGGGATGCTAAAGAACTGAGTTCAAGTGTCAGCTCCACAGCCCGGTGATGTGGGCAGGACACCGGACACCGTGTCTTTTGTTCTCATCTGTCAAGAATCAGAACTTATGCTGACACTACCTTCTAACTCCTCAGACATGCTGTGAGGATCCATCAGAAGCAGAGACATGAAAAGCCTTGAAAACCACAGACGCTGGTCTAGTGGAAAGAATTGTTCTTACACGGGATGTTTCAGATATCTTGTTCTGAGAGCCAGAGATGATCTGGGATGTGAAATATTTGTGTGTGTTAGAATTCAGGGTTAAGTAAGAAGGATCTTTCTTATTAGGGAAGCTGGACTGGCTGACACAGCAATGGGGAAGGACGTGCTAAGGTCACATGACTGACACTGTATCCTGACTTCCAGGGTAACACTGTCCCCTACTCTCTGCCTATGGTTGTGGGGTGTGTGTGTGTGTGTGTGTGTGTGTGTGTGTGTGTGTGTACTGAAAGGAGGATTCCTGCTGGGTTTGTTTGCCTGCTGCAAGGCCTTCTGTTGCCATCCCACTTATTCAAGCAACTTCCATTTGTCGGAAAGGGCAACTTTGCATAATAAATTGCATTGGTGTAATCAAATATTTCCATAGATTGAATTAGGTTTAATTTGTTGTCCTCAATATTGGTCCCCCTTTTCCCAACATAGCTGGCCACCCCTCCTTTCTTCTGAGCCAAGAAACATCCCTGCAAACTGTTTCTCAGCCAGGATCCTGAGGAGGCCTGGCCAAAGGCTCAATGGCTGGGGGTGGCCTCGGTGGTGGGAAAGGAGGCGGCGGGTGTGCTCGATGGAAGCCACAGTGTTCTCTCAGCTGGGCATTGTTTCACTCAGCACCCTGTCAGCGTTGGTCAAGTTCTTACATAATAGTTCATGCAAGGGATGTTACTCTACCGGTCTGACACTATTGATTTATCTCTACTGATGGGAGGGCTTCAGGCACTCTTATTAATTTTGACTAGTCACTTTTTTTCTGAGTCTCAATTAGCTCTTCTGTGAAAGAGAGACGGCTCCTGTTTCGCCCACCTCATAGGATGCTTGTCAGGCTCTGTCATGGTTCATCTGGTCTACAACAGAAACCTGGGAACGGGATACTGAGTGTCTGATAGACAACCAAAATTTATTTCTCCCAGTTCTGGGGGTTGAAAAGTCCAAGATTACCATATCAGCAGATCAGAGGTCTGGTGAGGGTCCACCTTCTGCTTTACAAGTGTTTATATTTCTACTCTGCCCTCCCCCAATGGAAGGGGCAAGGAATTTATCTGGGGGTCTTCTTCCATGAAGGTACCAATTCTATTCACTATAGCTTCATGCTTATGTGCTAAAACCTCCTAAAGACCCCACCTCCTAATCCTATTTCCATAGCGGCAGATATACTAGCAATAACCATGTTTTGCAGACAGGTGAGTAATGTGTGACAGGAACACACTGTGGGCAGAACCCCACATGCACCATGTGTGGTTTCGTGCCCTGAACAGCCCTAAGCACTGTCACCATAAATAGATGAGGAAACCAAAGCACGAAGAGCTTGACCCAAGGTCAAGTAGCTAGGAATGGAGATGCTTGGCTAGATAACTAGCCCAGAAGGAAAGAAGAGAACTATAAAATTCCCATCAGACTTTGTGGGGTGAGAAGCACAAAATCTCTATCAGTCAAGTACAGGGGAAGTAGCAGTCAGAGCGAGGGCTATCCAGTCACCTACCAGAGACTTATACTCTAACCCAGTGGGAGCAGAAGCCTGTGGCTTGCGGCTTTCTAGTGTTGGGTACCTGTCAGCCAGCTTGACTTCCTTTAGCAACACTCAGCTGCTGTCTTCACCAACAGCACAGATTTGATTCATAATGAAGGAGGCAAAACATAGACAGGCATTTGTTAAGGCACATTGTATAGGTTTAAATATTTTCTGAGCAATCAGCAGGGAAGACAATGCACAGAAAAGAGTTGGCAGATGTGAATAAGGAGAAGGGTTCGCAAATGAGAAACAAAATGTCTGGGGTGACTTCCCACCAGCCTTGCATGCCTCTGTGCTGGGCACCCTAAGGAAGTTGCCGTGGCGAGTTCTTCACAGTCTTGTCACAGGTTCAAGCTCAGATGCCGAAAAGCAGGGCCACAGCCTCCCAAGGAACAGTGTCAGCTGCCAGCATGCCTTCTTAGCATTGTGATTGTAACTAAGGGTGGTCACCTTTGGTCTTTCTATAACATGAACTTCAAGGGGCTGAAGGAGGCAGAAGCTAATACACTGCGGCCTTGGATAAAATCAGTGTAACATGTATTTGTAAATGAAATCAAGGAATGAGACAAAACCCATGCTTCCCAGACTGACTGTGGCGAACTCGACATAATGACTGCAAATCAGCTGTCAGCTACTTAGTAATTGGGCACAGCATTGGACACAGTCAGCCTGTTTCCCTGGGTCCCACAGTTTCAGGGTCAGGCCACCATGGGTCAGAAAAGACCGGGTTTGTACTGAACACATATAGATTCTCCATCCTTATCCCTCATTCCTGCATAAAACCACATAACCACTATTTACACAGCGCTTGCCTTGAATTGGATATTGGAAGTCGCATAGAGATGAGTTAAAGTCTACGGGAGGATGTATTTAGGTAATGTTTTGGTTACTTTCTATTGCTGTGACAAAACATTGACCAAAATCAACTCAAGGGAGGGGAGGGTTTATGTGGCTGACAGCTTAAGGTCCCCCGTCAAGGGAAGCCAAGGCAAAAAGCTGGAAGCAGGAACTAAAGCAGAGGCCATGGAGGGTATCTTGCTTGTTTTTCCCCTCCGTGGCTTGTTCAGTTCATTTTCTTATACAAACCAGGACCACCTACCCAGGAGTGGCACTGCACACAGAACCACATCCATCATTAACCAAGAACACGCCCCCACGAGCGCACCCACAGGCCAATCTGATGGAGGCAGTTCTTCAGTTGAGATTCTCTCTTCCTCCTATGTTTCAAGTTGACAAAAATAAATAAATAAATAAATAAATAAGTAAATAAAAATAAGCAGAGCAGTTAGACGCAAATTGGATAACACTTGAGCATTTACAGATGTTGATACTCTTGCATCTTGGGGTCCCAAAATTAATCCCCCTCAAACAACAGAGAACAATTGTTCTTTCAAGGGAGACCATCCCGTCCACACATCTAAGTTCTTTATTATCCAGCCCTCTGATCCTTTAGGAACAGTCTCTGATTTCCCACCTCAGATCCAGCCTCCATTCTTATGCATCCAGCACAGCCCAGGCTACCTTTGCTGCAGCCATCACCAGCTTAGGACGGACGGTAGGACCCTCCCCAGCATTCCTCACTGAGACTATAGCTGTGTGTGACATACAAGGGAAACATGTACAAGAGAATCAAAGCCTAGCCCTCAGGCCAAGCTGGGGTCCCAGGGAGGAGTGGTCAGCAGGAGCTGCAGTGGAGAGAGACAGAAACAACACGTGTCTCAGCAGAAATGTTTACCAGTAATAGAAACCGCAGTCTGGCTGGCCACTGCATAGCCCAAAAGGTTTCACAGAGGAATGTGGCCAGAGTGGCTAAGAGCAAGGCCTTGGCAAGAACATCTGTCCAGCCTCTGCCCTGCCTTGAGTTCAGAAACTGAAGCAGAAAGAGGTGACACTTTGGTCAGATCCCCATCTCATTCAGGATTAGACCTCCAGCTGAGCCAGTCAGGGAGACATATGGCAAAGCCTGTTGTCTGGCAGAGCCAACTAAGCCTCCCATTCAACTGCCCTGAATTGTGTCTCCCAGCTCAGTGGGGAGGATGGCTAAACTCCCCTGGATGCCATTCAGGATGCCCTGGTCATGATCTGCAAAATAATCTTTGAAAAAAGTAAGGCAAGCTAGTAACTGAGCTGGGAAAAATTTCCTAAAATTTGTCTTAAGAGAAATTAAACAATAAGTCATCTGCTAAACCCCTAGGCTACTGCATCACTGGAGAAAAGGCTCTGGTCAGCATTCTAATGTGGGCTGCAGGCCAAAACCCTCCCACTGTTCCTCCTCTAAGGAGGACAAGAAAACTCTCTGAAAGAATGGGCAGGCTCAGTAGATGCCTAGGGCAGATCAAGTGCTCAGAAGAGCTGCCTTCACACTTTCCCCAGTGACTCTGTTTCCCCAAAGCACTGCCCAACAAACCTTAGTGACCTTTAGTGTTTTCTTGAAAATTCTTGGAATCCAAAGTCCAGGCTTTGGAGTTCTGTTCTGTTGGATTTTATTTTATTTTTGCATCAAATCCAATTTGTGCTGCTCGTGTATTCTGGGATGTGCGGGTCTACGTGTTAAAGAGAACTGGTTTTACCTATCTCATCAATTATCGATCACCAATAGCACGGCAGAGAGCAGTGGGGCTTCATGCCCACCTCCCCTCCCCATGCTGTGGCTTCTTTTGTCTCCCTTGAACCTGCACAGGACCTCCGGGAAGAAGAAAAAGGGACCAAGTGTTTCTCTTTGGGGGGCTCATTTAAATACCTGGGAAGTGGTCCTGACCCCTCCCTAAGGGTGGGATCCAGACCTAGCATGCTGGGATTTGGAGTCCAGACCAGGCCTGGGGGCTGGGATAGATGCAAGGGGCTGGGGCCTACACTCCCAACTTGACAGTTCTCTCCTAGGTCTCTGAGCTGTCCTATTTCTGGGTCCCAGCCCTCCAGGAAGTGTCAGGGGTGAGCTCGGACTGGTAGTAAGGATCTCAAGCTGAACCAGTCATTAATTAGCCACTCCCACCATTTGTATGACTCCTTTACTTGTCCAGCATATCTTGTAGACAGGTCAAAAGTTTTGTGCCTGAGTTGGTGTCCCAATCCCTTCACTGGAAGCCTTACCTGGTTACAGGAGATGACCAGTTCAGGCTCAATATGCCCCATTGCTTGGAGTCTTAGATAGGATCACCCTCATAGATTCCTAAGAATTTCCATTGCACTAGGTTTCTAGTTTTTCCTAGAGATGCCCCTCCCAGTTCAAGCTGTCTCTCCCAGTACTGTTTCCCTCCATCATCTCCACACCTGATCACTCCTGTACCTACTCACATTCCCCAATCCAGAAGCCTCCCACCATCCACAAACAATGTCTATTCTATTTCCCCTTCAAAGTGACATTGGTACTTCCCCCACTTATGACTTTTTTGCTACCTTGCCTCTCTGGGTTTAAAGATTGGAGGATAGCTTTTCTTTTATTTTCTTTTTTATTGTTTTTATTGAGATATTTATTTATCCCAGCTCCTCTTTCTTCCCCCCATCTTTCTACCCTTTCCCAGGAGGTATATAGCTGTCTTTTGAGGTAGATTGATTTGCAGTTTTCTGAGAACCCGTCATATTGATTTCCAAAATGGCTGTATAAGTTTTCACTCCCAACAGCAATAGAGGAGTGTTTTCCTTACTCCACATCCTCTCCTTCATTAACTATTACTTATGATTTTTATCTTACCCATTTTGAAAGGTGTAGTATGGAACCTCAGTCATTTTGATTTGTATTTTTCTGACAGCTAAGGATACTGAACATTTATTTAAGTGATTCTCAGCTATTTGAGATTTCTCTGTTGAGAATTCTCTGTTTAGATCTGTACTCCATCTTTTAATTGGATTATTTGGTAAGTTTATGTCTAGCTTCTTGAGTTTTTTTTATATATTTGGATATCAGCCTCCTATCAGATGTGGGGTTGCTGAACACCTTTTCCATTTCTGTGGTCTGCATTTTATCCTGTTGGTAGTTTCCTTTGCCTTACAAAAGCTTTTCAACTTCATGAGGTCCCATTTATTAATTGTCAATCTTAGCGGCTGAGCTATTAGTGTTGTCTCCTTTGTCAATGTGTTCAAGGCTATTCCCCACTTTGTCCTCTATCAGGGTCAATATATCTGGGTTTGTGTTGAGGTCTTTGATACATATGGATCTATTTGCAACTTCTACATGTCAACATCCTGTTAGAACAAAACCATTTGTGAAAGACACTTTTTTTTTGTTGTATAATTTTGGCTTCTTTGTCAAAAAACAGATGTCCATAGGTGTGTGGATTTACTTTTGATTCCATTAATGTACCTTTCTGATTTTATGCTAATGTCATGTTGTTTTTAGTTTTATCACTATTGCTCTGTAGCACACCTTGAAATCAGGGATGCTGATATCGCTTAAAAGTTCTTTTGTTGTACAGGACTGTTTTTGGTTTTTGGTTTTTAGAGTTTCTCTGCAGCTTTGGAGTCTGTCTTGTAACTAGCTCTTGTAGACCAGGCTGGCCTCGAACTTACAGTGATCCATCTTCCTCTGATTCCCAAGTGCTGGGATTAAAAGTGTGTGCCACTACCATCCAGCTTGTACAGGATTGTTTTAGCTATTCTGTGTTTTTGTTTTTCCATATGAAGTTGCATTTTGGTCTTTCAAAGTCTATAAATAATTGTGTTGGAAGCTGGATGAAATGGCGTTGAATCTGTAAATTACTTTTGAAAATGGACATTTTTACTATGTTAATCCTATCAAGCATGGGAGATCTTCTGATATCTTCTTCAATTTCTTTCTTCAAACCCTTGAAGTTCTTGTCATACAAATCTTTCACATTCTTGCTTAGTGTTACTCCAAAGTATTTTATATATTTATGGATATTGTGAAGGATATTGTTTCCCTTGTATTTTCTTAGTTCATTTTTCATTTGTATGTAGAAGGGCACTTTTTTTGGAGTTAAACTTGTATCCTGCCAATTCACTGAAGGTGTTTATCAGCTGTAGGAATTCCCTAGTAGATTTTGTGGGGTTGCATATGTGTGTGTGTGTGTGTGTGTGTGTGTGTGTGTGTGTGTGTACTATCAATCATTATCATCTGCAAATAGCAATACTTTGACTTCTTCCCTTCCACTTTGAATCTTTTGGATCTCCTTTAGTTATCTTATTGCTCTATCTAAAACTTTAAGTACTATGCTGAATAGATATAGAGAAAGTGGGTGGCCTTGTCTTTTTCATAATTTCAATAGAATTACTTTGAGTCTCTCACCATTTAGCTTGATGTTAACTATAGGCTTGCTACAAATCGCCTTTATTATGTTTAGGTATCTCCCTTGTTTCCCTGTTATCTCCAAGATTTTTTGTCAAAGGCTTCTTCAGCATCTAATGAGATGATCATGTTTTTTTTTTTTTCTTTCAGTTTATTTATTTGGTGGATTACATCCACAGATTTTCATATGTTGAGCCATCTCTGCAACTCTGGGATGAATCATACTTGATCTTGGTGGATGATCTTTTTGATGTGTTTTGTGATTTGGTTTGTGAATATTTTTGCATCAACTTTCATGAAGGAAATTGGTCTGTAATGCTCTTACTTTGTTGAGTCTGTGTGGTTTAAGTATTGGGGTGATTATGAACTCATAATATTAATTTGGCAATGTTTCTTCTGTTTATATTTTGTGAAACAATTTCAGGAGTGTTGGTATTAGCTCTTCTTTGAAACTCTGGTAGAATTCTTTGATTAAAGATTCTGGCCCTGGGCTTTTTTTGGTTGGGAGACTTTTAATGACTGCTTTTATTTCCATGGGGGGATTTTTAAATGGTTTATCTGATCTTTATTTCGCTTTCACTTTGGTAAGTATTATATATCAAGAAAATCATCTGTTTCTTTTATATTTTCCAATTTTGTGGAGAATAGGTTTTTGAAGTATTACCTACCTAGTGATTCTTCATATTTTCTGGGTGTCTGTTGTTATGGCCCGCTTTTTGTTTCTGATTTTGTTAATTTGGATATTCTTTCTGTGTCTTTTAGTTAGTTTAGATAAGAGTTTGTCTATCTTGTTGATTTTCTAAAAGAACCAACATTTCATTTCATTGGTTCTTTGTGTTTTTCTCTTTGTTTCCATTGTATTGGTTTCAGCCCTGGGTTTGGTTATTTCCTTCATCTACTTCTCTTGGGTGTGTTTGCTTCTTTTTGTTCTAGAGGTTTCAAATGTGCTGTTATGTCACTAGTGTGAGATCTCTCTAATATCTTTATGAAGGTGCTTAGAGCTATTAACTCTCCCCTTTTCATTGTGTCCCATAAGTTCGGGCATGTTGTGTATTCATTTTCATTGAATTCTAAAAAGTCTTTAATTTCTTTCTTATTTCTACCTTGACCCAGTGGTAATTCAGTAGAAAGTTGTTCAGTTTTCATGAGTTTCTAGGCTTTCTATTATTTCTGGGTTTTTTAAAATCCAGCTTTAGTTCATGGTGGTCAGATAAAATACAGAGGGTGTTCCAATTTTCTTGTAACTATAGAGACTTGCTTTGTGACTGAGTATAGGGTCAATTTTGTAGAAGATTCCATAAGTTGTTACGGAGGGATATTCTTTTGTGTTTGGGTGAAATGTTCTGTAGGTATCTTTTAGGTGCATTTAAGTGGTAGCATCTCTTAGTTTCATATTTACTCCATTTAGTTTATGTCTGAATGACTTATGCATTGCTTTATGTCTAAAAGCCACTTATGAGCTCTAATACAGGTTGTTGATCTAGGTCCTCTACATTTTTGTTACAGTGTAGCTTGGTCTTTTTGTGGCACTCCTAACATTGGGAGCAGGGACTGTCCCTCGACTCTTTTCCAGCTTTGGAGACCCTATTCCTCATATTGGATCTCTTTGTCTTCCTTGAAACAAGGTATGGCTCCTAGTCCAACTACAACTTGATATGTTATGTTTGGTTAATATCTGTGGGAAGCCTGCCCTTTTCTGAATAAAAACTTAGGAGGAGTGGATGAGGGTGGCAGAGGGGAGGGGAGGTACAAAAACTGGGAGGAAAAGAGAAAGGGAAAATTGTGGTTGGGATGCAAATAATAATAAATCAATAAAAAAAGGATGTGTACTGACATAAAAAATAAACCTAACATCTAATAGACATCTCCAGAGTATTTTATTCAAACAGTAAAGAGTATACATTCTTCTCAGGAACCCATGAACATTTTTCCAAAATTGACCATATCAGGATATGAAACAAGTCCTAATAAATATAGGAATATTGGGATAACAGCCTGTATTTTATCTCACCACAATGGAATAAGAACAAATAACACCCCCCAAAAAATGCAAATGGAAAGAGCTCATTGAAATCAAGGATGCAATTAATAAAATAGAAATGAAGCAGCAATGCAAAGAGAGATAAAGAAATAGAGTTTATTCTTTGAAAAGACTGGAAAACCTTTAGCCAAATTAACCAAAAGCAAGACAAAAGATAAACATGAATGAAATTGGAGCTGGATCAGGAGATACTTCAATGGAATTCTGTTTTGATACTTGAGCTTATTCATTTGGATGAGCGAATAACTAACTGGTTATTCAGAGTAAAAAGAGTGGGCACGACTAAGGAACAAAAGCATCTATGTTAACTGAGCTTGCAGACTTCACAGGGACCTTGAAAATTCTGCTTTGTCTATTGTGCAGTCCCAAGAGGCATAACTTTTTTCTTCTCATTTTATGATTTGTTTGACATACTTTTCCCCAAACTGCCACCTTATAGCAAAGGAATGCCAGAGCCACAAATAAAACCCACTGTCCCACCTAGATACTATCCTCTCCAGTTATGTGACTATCTTTCGGCGGCTTGCAGGTAGCCTGGCACTGTAAATAGCAAATGAGCTGTAGCAACGGGATTCAAAGCTGGAAGGTTCTGGAAGGGTTTTCTAGACCCATCCTCACAGATTCACTTTATCTTGTTCTTGTAAGGTGAAGACGCTAGCCCCCATCCTTATGCGTCTCTATCTATCACCTTGTCCTCCATGGGACACACTATTTATCCAAAGAATCCCACATAGGGGCCAGGCCAGCTGTCCTCCCCGTTATTCTCACCAAGAATCAAAGTAAAATCTCTCCAGCAGCAAGGTACACATCAGACAGATCTCACAGACTTCCCCTTTTGCGTAGGAGGTCGTAACTGCAGGGCAAACGACAAAACTCAGGTTTTTAAAGCCTCTAAAATTCTAGGGAGAAAAGAACCCCATGCAGGTGAGTTGAGGCTACAGAATATTTATTTATGGTCTTAGAGCTACAGCAGAGCCTGGCACAACCCCGCTGCAGGAAAAGGTCACTACAGCTCACCATCCAGTAACCAGGACAGGGCAAATGCTGAGTGTTTGTGGAACCTCCGCAAACAGCGGGCTTCCATCAGTGATGACAGACTGAGCTCAAGGATGTAAATACAGCGCAGACTCTGTCCTAAAGCTTCTAAAAGAAAGAGAGCCTTCTGTGCTCAGGCGAAGATGCATAGAGGGGGGAAGAGTCTGCCTTAGAAAACTCCCACCTCTCCGGATGAATACTTACTGGGTGTTGAGCCTCAGCACCCCGAGTCTTGGGCGCCATGATTCTAAGGAACAGCCCTGGGCACCCCAGCCTTACAAGACTGAACAGGTGAACACAGGAAACAAAAATACTAACTTCACGTTTCCCCTTCCTTTTGCTTTCTGCCTCTGTAGATTTAAAATTCATATTTCCTGGGTAGTTTTGAAACGGGTTTGTATTACATTCAGTCTGTCCTCTGTTGTGAGTAGAACAATCCACTTACTTTGACTGTCAGTGGAGTCAGGTCTAAATCCTCCATCTTGGCTTTGTTTACATTTATCGCTGGAAGTTAGCTCCTCCTAGACTCCTTTCCTGCATTATTCTGAGTCAACTGGGTTTTTCTCATCACTCTATTTCTCTTAGCGGTTTTAAAGCTAGTCATTATTGTTGTTGTTGTTGTTGTTGATTTTATTTGCAAATATAACCTCCAAAATGCTACAAAACCCGACAAATTTTCTAGCAGCATCACACACTAAGTGGAAAATTCCACACCTGATTTCAAATGTTGAGCTGCAGTCAAGACACAGGCAAACTAAAATAGCATATAAAATTATCCCAGGTCCTACTTATAAGGTACATATTATAATTCATTTCATATTTATATGTGCGTCCTATCCACAAACCATCTCATACATATACAAATTTTCAAAATTAAAAACATGGAAATCCAAAGTATTTCTGATCCCAAGAATTTGAGATGAAAAATATTCAGTATACTGGTAGTTACTCCCGAGATTGGCATCTGAGACATTTGAGTTAACAGCATCACTTGGCACAGGCGCTCCCCCTTCAGCACTGTATCTCAGAGGGCGTCGTTTCACCTAGAGGTTCCATCCCCTGTGCTCCTGCTCTGTACTTTTCCCTTCAGTGCACTGAATCCTCTACCTTGCGGTATCATTTGTGCTTTGAACAAGTCACCTGTCCATAAGGAAGCTGGTAAAACTGTGTGCATGGTGACCTACACATTTAGTACTCATCGGTTTCCCCTCTGTGGACCTCAGTTTTTATGTGCCATGGGTTCCCTTCAGTCTGAAGGCAATCCTTAAGCATTTCTTTCAGTGCAGGTGGTCTGTGTCCTGCAGAATCTGTACTTTTGCGAGCCTATTTGAAAACTATCTCCAGTGAATGTAAAAATCCAGGCTGATTTCATTTTCCTTTGGCCTTTCAGTTCCTTAAATGTTTCTGGGTTGTATTCTCTTCTGGCCTCCATTGCTCCCAATGAGAAGCCAACTGTCAGGAAGCTCTCCATCCCTCCCTCCAGTTATAGGCCTGGGTGGGGGCTATTTCCAAGACATCACCTTCATCTTCTGTGCAGTGCAGTAGTGACACCTTCGTGGGTGTGCGTTACGATTCCTCCTGGGACTCATATGTCTGCTGTGCCTTTTTTCTCTTTTGGAATTTCCATTTGCTTTTCCTCTGTGCTCTTCCGATGACATCATTTGATTGACCTATTTTCTAAATTTACTCTTCTTTCTGTTTCCACACTGTGGTTTATCTCATCAAACACATCTCTTCGTTCAAATTTTTAAAATTTTAGTTCTGAATTTCTTTTTTACCATTGTTTATAGGCTCCCCTCATCTCACTGACAGTTCCTACCTATTTTCTTTTTTAAATTGTTAAAAATCCCTTCACTGGTGCTAGAGAGATGGCTCAGTGGTTAAGAATGTGGGCTTTTTCCATAACCCACATCAATCAGCTCACAACTGCCTATAACCCTGGCATCAGGGGATCCAGCACCCTCTCTGGCTTCTCTGTGTACCATCACACAAACAGACACACATAAATAAAAATTAAAACTAATTATTGAAGTCCTTTAACATATTTTAACATGCTTTAGGTTTTTGTTTACTAAATCAAGTATCTGGGCCATCTCAAAGTAGGTGTTTTGCTAAATTACCAAAAAAAAAACAAAATAAGCCCTTTCCCAAAAACCACCAAAAAAAAAAAAAAAAAAAAAAACTTAGGGAGAAACAAAAGGCAAGAAGTTGAATATTAAAGTTAACAGGAAAAGCTTTTACAATGCTGATTAATAATCTTTTGGAAGATTGTCAGTATAGATGGAAATATGGAAATTTTGACATATAAAAGTGGAGCCTATAAATGAGTGAAAATCTGAGTCATTTTAGTTGTAAATGAACAAAAATTAAAGTTTCTGGTTGGATTAAGGCACACTTACAATAGGAAACCCTTAAGTCCAGTGAGACTGTAGAACACTTGTAGAGATCTGGAATATGTATGGCACGGTTGCTGTATCTAAAATGTGTTTACTTATATTACCAGAATGACAAGAGGGATAAAATGTGGAAGAAACAGTAGTCAACAGTAGTGGGAACCTATCAAAAACAATAACACAAACTCAAGAATCTCAGTGAACCAGAAACAGGGTAACTACTCCAAAAACCTCCTGACAAACATATTTTAGTAAAATTACTTTTGAAAAATCTCTTATTTTCTCATTTTATAGCAGTTCTTTGAGACAGTCATATAATGCATTTTTTTATCATAGCCATACTCACTCCTCCCAGATCCATCCCCTCCTCCCTACCCACTCAACTTTGTATCTCATTATTTTACAATTTGTATTTCTCATATACTCTTCTTCCACTGAAGAATAGTCAACCCACCTGGTGCCACACCCATAAAGAAATCAAACTCTCCCTTTCTCCACAGTTTTAAGCTGCTAAGAGCTCTTCAGCTAGGAATAAGACTTCAAGCCTGCATCAGCTCTCCAGGACAGGTTTTGTCTGGCTTGAGTTTGCACAGGTCTTATACCTGCTATTACAACTGTTATGATTTCATATGTGCAATTGTACTGCTGTGTCCAGGAAATGTTTTTTTGTAACTATCCATTGCTTTTTACATTTCTATACCCCTTCTTCCATGATGATTCCTGTGAGTTTGGATGAAGATCTGTGATGTAAATGTCTCATCAAGGTCTAAGCAGTCCCCTATTCCCTGATCAGTTGTAGTTCCCTGTGTTAACTGCAATTTGTTTTAAAAATAAACTTCTGTGATAAAAGATGAGAGATGCATTAGTCTATGGGTATAATAAGTCATTAGAAGTTGGTTTACAATAGCCACAAATAATATAAAATATATTGGGGTAACTCTAATAAGCAATCAAAAGACCGATATGACAAGAACTTTAAATCTTTGAAAAAAGAAATTGGAAAAGGTATCAGAAAATGGAATGATCTCCCATGCTCACAGATCAGTAGATTTAACAGGGTAAAAATAGCAATCTTACCAAAAGCAATCTATAGATTCAATGTAATCCCCATGAGAATTCCAACACAATTCTTCACAAACCTCAGAAGAACAATACCAAACTTCATATAGAAAAACAAAAAGTCTATAGACAAAACAATCCTTCCCAATAAAGGAATTTTTGGAGGTAACACCATGCCTGAATTCAAACTCTACTATAGAGATGTTGTAATAAAAGCAGCATGGTGTTAGCATAAAAACAGACAGTGAATCAATGGAATCGAATCAATGACCTTGACATAAATTCACACACCTATAAACACCTGATTTTTGACAAAGAAGCCAAATTTTTACAGTGAAAAAAAAAAGAAAGCATCTTCAACAAGTGGTGCTGGCATAACTGAATGTTCTATATGTAGAAAAATGCAAATAGATCAAAGTCTATCACCATACACAAAACACAAGTCCAAGTGAATCAAAGACCTCAACATAAATCTAGTTACAGGGAACCTGAGAGAAAACTGAGAGTGGAAAGTAGCTTTGAAAGCATTGGCACAGGAGAAAACAACTTTCTGAATATAACACCAATAACACAGACACTGAGATCAACGATTAATAAATGGGACCTATGCAACCCCACATCTAACAGAGAGGGTTGATCTCCAAAATACATAAAGAACTCAAGAAACTAGACATCAAATGCCAAATAATCCAATCTTAAAAATGGGGGGGGGTACAGATCTAAACAGAGAATTCTCAACAGAAGAATCTCAAATGACTGAGATAAATTGTTCAACATCCTTAATCATCAGAAAAAATGCAAATCAAAATGACTCTTATACCTGTCAGAATGGGTAAGATCTAAAACACTCATGACCGTCTGTGTTGGGAGGAATGTGAAGCAAGGCTAATACTCTTCTACTGCCGCTGGCACTGCAAAAATTTTCAGCTGCTTCGGAAATTTGTAATAATGTTTCATTTGTATTTTAATAAATAAAGCTTGCCTGAAGATCAGAGAGTAAAACAATCCCACTGGTCACACTTACAGGCCAGGCAGTATTGGTGCACACCTTCAATCCCAGTTCTGGAGAGGAAGATAAAATGCGAAGAGACTCCTCTCATACACAGTCTGTTTCGGAGATTCCTGCTGGCAGAATCGCCATTTTGGACTGAGGTAGAGGTAAGAGCCAGTGGCTGGCTATTTTGATTTTTTGACCTTCAGGTTGAACTCCAACGTCTGTCTCTGGGTTTTTATGAAGCGTACTATAGAAATTGGTAGGGTGGTTTCTCGGAAAATTGCAATAAATCTACCTCAGTACCTAGATACACCACTCTTGAGCATATGCTCAAAGGATGCTCAAACATACCACAAGGACATTTGTTCAACTATGTTCACAGCAACATTATTCATAATAGCTAGAATATGGAAACAACCTAGATGCCCCTAAGCTGAAGAATGAATAAAAGAAATGTGGTACATTTACTTAATGGAATATTAGTTAGTGGTAAAAAAACAATGACATCATGAAGTTTGTAGGCAGATGAGTAGAATTAGAAAAAAAATCACTTGAGTAAAATAACTCAGACCCACCCAGAAAGATGAACATGTACTCATGCATAAGTGGATATTAGTTGTAAAGTAAAAGATAACCAGGCTATAATCTATAGCCCCGGAGAAGCTAGGTAATAAGAGGACCCAAAGAGGTCTGCACGCATATCACAGGGAAAGAGAAATAGTTGAGGTTTCTTGTATAAACTGGGGTGGGGGTGGAGGTCGAGGGAGAGGATGGGGGAGGGAAACATGAAGGATCTGGTTAGGTACCTTGGGGATGGAACAGAGGGGGAAGTAATAAAAGATATATCTTGAAGTAGGGTAGATTTGGGGCTAGGGAGAAAACTGTTGCCAGGGAAACTCCCAGGAATCCACAAGGATGGCCCCAGCTAAGACTCCTAGTAATAGTGGAGAGGGTGCCTGAACTGGCCTTCCCCTGTAATCAGATTGGTGACCACTGTAATTGCCATCAGAGAGTCTTCATCCAGTAACTGATAAGAAAAGGTCCAGAGATCCACAGCCAAAAACTGGACCAAGCTCCAGGAGTCCTGTTGAAGAGAGAGATGAGGGATTATATGAGCCAGGGGGATCAAGGTCATGAAGGGAGAAGCCACAGAGACAGCTGATCTGAGCTTCTGGGAGCTCATGGACTCTGGACCTACAGCTAAGGATCCTGCATGGGACTGACCTAGGTAGACCCTCTGTATGTGATAACAGTTGTGTAGCTCGGTCTGTGAGTAGAATGGAATCAGGACCTATCCCTGGCATTTGAGCTGGCTTTTGGGGAACATATTCTCCATGCTGGGGTGCCTTGCCTGGCCTTGATGCAGGGGAAGAAACTTGGTCCTGCCTTAACTTAACATGCTATGCCTTTTTGACTCTCATGGAGAGGATGGGGGGTAGACTGGAGGTGGGAGGGGAATGGGAGGAAAGAAGGGAAGGGAAACTGGTTGGCATGTAAAATAAATGAAAATTTTTCATAAAAATTAAAAAATAAGAAGTTGGCAGAGTGATAATAGTTGGTTCTCCAAAAGGGTCTATGACCTATCTAGTCACACAATCTTGGCCCTAATAACAGTGCAGGTATGGGTTTCCATTTGTAAAGTGAGCCTTAAATTCAATAAGAAAGTGGTTGTCTCCTTTCTTGACATTTGTGCCACTACTATACCAGTGGTGATGTCTCTCCAAGCCTGTTGTTATTGTAGCTCACAGAGTTCAATCTAGGTAAGACTAATGACTTTTCTCCCCCAGGGAAATACATAGCATCTTTTAGCCCTATGAAAGTTACCCAGTAGGGATGAAGCTACAAGATGCATACTAGCTTGATTTCTCCTTGTTCTGAGACTCAAGTATGTGGTATCTTCAGCAACAAGATCACCATAAAGTTCTGGAGGGTAAGCAAGCTGAGATGTTTGAGGGGCTATGGGATATCAATAGTCAACAATGCCAGTAGAGGTAACCCATTCCTGGCACTAGACTTTCTGTGTGTTAGTTTATAGAGTCTAACAGGGAACTTGTTGGTTCCTGCTGTAGTGTAACTCCATTTAGACCATTTTTATATGTCTGTATGTAGATATTTTAGGGTACTTCTACAATAGTTAAGCTTTCCTATGACTTTTTCAAGGAGTCTTTAATGTTAGTTATCCCTTCCCTTATTCTCTCTTCTACTTTGCCCATCCATCCCTTACACCATTTAGCTATTCTTCCCCTCCATTACTCCTGTTCCAAGCTACCAGAGGTTTAAGGAAAGTACCTTCATTGGTCATGTTGGCCCACTAGGATGCCAAGGCAGTAGGAAAGAGGACCATGAACTTCAAGGGCAACATGCACTCCATAGAGATCCTGTCTTAAACATTGTGTGTGTGTGTGTGTGTGTGTGTGTGGACAGAGAAAGAGAGAGAAATACCTCAAAAGAACAGGAAGAAGAGCTCCTTTTTCAAGAAAGGGTTAGATACAAAAGATAATATTTTTGAAGTGCTGTGAGATATTTTAATGCAACTTGTAATAATAATTTTTAAGTAATTAGCCTTTGAGACTTTTGAAATTAAATTTTTGAATAATAAAATGTAAATAAATACCAGAAATGACAAGAAAATCCTAAACTATAATAGATACTAAAGATAATTACTCAATCTGGAAAAAAAGATACTCTAGAGAGAAATATCAAATTGCAGGAATAAAAGATGATTAAAAACAGAAAGAGCCCATTTCAACAAGTAAAAATAAATGTCAAAATATCAGCTGTAGACTAGAACAGCATATCAATAGCTCATAGCCTTTCAACATCTGAAGTATTTAAGAGCATAATAATATCAAAACCAATGTCAGTAAAAATCCAAGAACTGACAGACAACATCATAGAAATTATAAAGCCAATACTTCATGGCACAAAGCCAAGATAAATGGTATGCTATCTGTAGTAATTTATACACAAGTTGAAATATAATAAAGACAAACAATTTGACCAATCCAAGGAACTCAAGAGGCAGTAGGAGAAGGGCAAATATGAAGAGTTGGTCTAACAGGAACTTAAATTATCTATAGACTACCAAAGCCAGCAACAACATGCAATCAAAGGGCTCTGATGATAGCCTATTCCCTGGAGACTTATTATCCAACTATGCTGAGGTCATGAAGATATGAACAAGGTCTGCTTATTCTTCTATTTAAGTTTCCTAGTTTTTCACAAATAATTTAGAAGTATTTTAAGGAATTCTGAACATTCTTTTAATGTTTTATATAATGTTTACATATGCATATTTTGTGTTTGATCAAACCCACCTGTATTCACTCCTCCTCCATGCTTTCCCTTTTTCCCCATCACTTTTCTCTTTTAACTTCATGTGCCTTTTTCCTTATATTCTAGAAAGCTGTGCAGTTATCATCACTTAGTACCTGCTGATACCCAAATCCACAGATGTTTGGATGCCTTATCTAAAATAGCTAGTTTTTGCACATCACCATTGAATGCTCTCCTGTGCACTTTAAATCATCTTTATGTTGCTTATAATATCACAAACACCATAAATGCTGTGCCAACAGTTGTTACACTGTGTTTCTTAGAAGCAAACGACAGGAAGACATCTGTACATATTTGGTGCACACACAATTGAAAAATATTTTAGATCTATGTTTTGTCAACTCTAGATGTAGAAACCACATATATTGAAGGTCAGTGGATGCTGAATTCCAGGTGTAATGAATGGACTGAACTTATTGAATATATTTTTATTTATGTTTACTTTTCTAGCATTTCAGCAGTATGCCTCTCCATCATTTTATACCTTTTCTTCTCAAAGCTCTTACCAGCACACGTGTGTCACTTTGAGCAACTGGATGAGGGATAAAGGTGAGGAGATAGACTGTGAATGTGCCACTCACACATCCTATGTATGAATTGGACCTAACACTGCCGGAATTAGACTCAGCAACATGAAATAAGTTCTTCTTTGCTATCCTAGCCACCATTTTCCCAAACTAGAGACTTTGATGCTGGTCTTCACACACACACACACACACACACACACACACACACACACACACACACACACACTTGTCCCTCATGCGAGCATCCCAAATAAGACCTTGGTTCTACAGACTCATTTGTAAATCACTTAGGTCCTATCTCTGTTTCCTCACACCCTCATCATTACCATCCTTGTCTACCTATTATGCTGGCCTCCATTTCCCTCTCAGGATATATTTATCTGCCTTCAGGTCTAAGAATCTCAAATCTCATCACACCACCTCCAATTTTCCAGTTCTGATGGTCGCATATAGCTAGCAATGTAAAGATGTAGCATCTCACCTGGCAGCTAAGCTTATTATTCTGAGTTGTCTACTGACATCACTGGCCCTTCTTCCCTGCTTCCTTCCTGCGTGTACAGCCATGCAGTATCTCCCCCAAACTCTTGAAGAAGCCGTGCTGTGGCCTATTCCAAGCTTCAATTTGCACACTGCATTCACAGCAAGCTGGCTTCTTCCTCCTCTGAGACCTGGTACAGGCTTGGCATCTCCTAAAAAGGCTGCCCTTGTCTTCGTTTCACCCCCAGCTTTTCATCAATCTTTGTACAAAACTCACTGTTGGGTTGTTTTTTGGGGGGTTGCTTTTGTTTGTTTGTTTTACTACAAGTGTTTAATAATTTACTACATAAAAGTATCACATTTAATGCCTTGAATAGTTAATATTAATTAACTAGTAATGTCTTAATAGTTAATCTAATTTAAAGCATGCAACAGCCCTACAAGGCAGGTGTTTTAATCAACCCAATTTTGCATTATGTAAATTTATGTCAGAGAGATTATCTGAAGTCTAGTTCCAAGTATCACTAAGGTTTCAATACTTCTCCTCCTAACTCTGGTATCTGGTTTTACTCACAATCTAAATAGTTCTCCTGGTGTCTTCCTGTCTGTGCCCATGAGTGGGCAGCAGATTTGTGGAGGAAGGAACAGGAGAGTGGGAACCCTAGCCACCGGTATGGAATTTTTGTACAAACAATGCCAACCAGTATGTGCCAGAGTCCAGCTCCAGTGGGGTTCTCTGCCACAGTACAGAGGTGTGAAGTCGGCCAAGAATGATGAGTCTGATTATTGATTGTCTTTCAAATTGATCACCCCAACTAGCTCAGGCCACTTTTATTTATACAAGTTCTAATGCATTCAAGCGTGAGCAGTTTTAAATAATTTCTCTTTAATTATTTTCTAAGAATCATTAATATTTGCTTATTTTGGTTTTTTTTTCTTTCCCACTCCCTTAGAACCATTGACCCTTGCCCCATATCATTATAATGTAAGCCACATGTTTATATCTAACCAGGTACATATTGTTCATGTTGTGCCCTAGCCAGTAACAAACATACAGTTACAAAGAGATTTAGGTCCTGTGATTAGCTCTTAGCCATATGGTACTTTTATATTTTTGTAATCATCTGAGTGTATTTTCATGCCTAGGATCTCATTTTCAGGTGTGTGCCAGTTTCTAAATAATCTGTACATCATTTTTATGTGGACTACAGTTATAATCCTATTCTTTATAAGTTCTCAAAATAGTAATGATTAATACCTAACTCTTTAACTGTTAAGACTAAATTTTTATTCTTTCTGGCAATTTCTGCAGGTACTTTTCTTTAAGGGAACTTGGAGTTTTAGATTCTTTGGAAAAAAATATCTGGGTGTCACATCCCAGTGCCAGAGGAATGTCTGACCTTTCTTGTCCTCTATTTTTTCCTTGTATGTTTTATAAGTTTTTAATGTCATCTTTTAGGAAACCATTTTTTTTAAGTTCTTAAATTCTTTGAAGTATATTTATCTCTTTTTGGAATTGAATAAGCAATGATCACTAACCTTCCCGAGTTCCTCCTGCTTACTCAGGATGGCTGCAAGGCAGTCAGGGGTGACCAGAGAAACCAGTTTCTGTGACAGATCAGAGCTTTTATTCCCAGTAAACTCTGGCACATTCATGACTAACAAAGCAAAACTAAGAGGGGAAAGTTAGAGAGACCTGAAGCCCCTGAGCCCCTAGGATTAGCACAGAGGTCTGCAGTATTGTTTCCAAAGGCCCTTGTTGAATGGATGAGACTCTCTAAAGGGCCTTTTCATCTAAGGAGCTCCATTTGCAAAACATTTATGCACCATTCCCAGGGGTGACAGCATGGTTTCTGCCAAGTGTGTTCTCTTACCCAGAGGGAGGGCTTATGTAGTGTGGTAGAAGTCTCCATGTCCTTTTAAAATGCCATGGAGATCATTTATTTTAATTACCGAAAGGTATCAAGTCTTCATTATGGGAATGGAGACACAGTGGGAAGCCAAAACAATTCCTATCCTTGTAAAATGCATATCACACTCAACCCTGACAAAAAGCCCTAGTGGAAATAGTATCTGGCTCTCTGACTATGACCTGAGCCAGGCACCTCCCCTCATCACACCCTGCAAGCCAGCCCCTCTTTCCCATCAGCTGCATGCCTGCTATCCCTAGCAGGCCTGGGAGATGTTCTGTTGTATTTTCCAATTCATAGATGAGGGGTATGTGATTATTTTTACCACCTCTGCCTTCAGGCTTCATCAAAACCCAAGAATTCTAGGGTTCCCTCTTCCTCTTCATGGACAGAAGGGATATCAGGGATGAAAGCTGCCAGGCTCTGCTTTGTGGCTACACACTCTGGTGGTGGAGTGGGCCAGTCCCTGAGCCCCTACAATGACCTGGAATCTGTTTCCTAGAAGTCCCCGGCAGTGTTCCTACTGTCCTTCCATGTCAGCTACTGGTCTGTAACAGTAATTAGGTCCTTGCTCAGTTCGGGTTTTGTTCATGGGATGGGAAACTTAAAATGTGATCAATAACTATCAAACAGATGAATGAATGCTTTCGGAGTAAGATGAGAGGTGAGTTATAAGTAGTTATGTGGAGAGCTGCTTCAGCAGCCATTCAAGTTGTAGATGCATCCATGGGGACCATAGTGGTTAGGGAAAGAATGTCCACTTCCAGCTCCCAAATGACCATGAAAACATGCTGAATTGTATGTTTTCTCGACGGATATCTTAATCCATTTTTACTTTGGTTTGCAATGCATTGGTGAGTATTGATAGAACACAGATTACTAACGGAGGTAGAACACCTGCCAGATCCCTTATCTGGACCACAGTATGAGGAAGCTCTAAGACAATTCACAGCTTAGACACATGGAAGGCTGGAAAACTTCAGACAGGAGCAAGCAAACCACCCCCAGTGAGTCCAATGCTGAAAACAGAGTGAAGAGTGGACCTGGGAGAGGAGTCCCTCCTCAATGGAGGCCAGAGGTTGGGCAGTAATTACTTGATCCCCACACACCTCTAAAGCAGCATCTCATTCAGCTCTGAGAAAGGAGATGCATGCATCATTCTCCACTGCACAGAGCACAGAATCAACCAGGAATCTGTATGGTTTAAGTAGCAGCCATTAGACTAGCACCCCGTCTTTTAATCCTGAACCTAGATTTCTTTGCAGATGGAACACACCTGGGAGCCAGCTAAGTGCTGGAGAGCTCCTGACACTGATGTCAGGGGCCCATCAGGTAAGAGCAAGTTCAGCAAAACCTTTCCCCTGATTGCTTTTATCCTCATCTAAGGGCAAGACTCCACAGGCTAATGTTGCCAAAAGAACTCTAGCCTCTAGCCAAAGTGGAGTGCAGAGCTGGGGACAGTACTATTACCTGATATGGGAAACATGAGGACACACAGTTCCCTAGCCATTACTTTTCAAGGGTTCATGGTCTAAGACCAAATAATTGGGTAATTCCAACACTCAGGGTCGAGAGAGGAAACCTAGGATCTCTAGAAGGAAGGATGCCAGTGAGGGAGCAGGGCAGCTCACACACAGGACAGTTCTCCAGCACAGCATGTGTCTGAAGCAGCCCAGTGTCCTTAGCATCCTCAGACTTCAAACCACAGGCAGGACACCATGAATCTTCTTCACATCACAACAAGAGGCGTTGACAAGAAGGTGTTCAGTCATCTGCCCAACAACCACGCCTAGACTGCCTATGAGCTATTTCTAGGAGCAGCCACCTACCAAAGCGATGGAAAAATATGTTCCTGAAATACACTTGGCACCAGTGGGCTCATCCCTGTGGGCCGGCCATGAACCTTGAGTAGGTGGGAGTGCACTGGGTGGTAGAGAGGCTCCCTGGGCATTCAGAGAGAGCCTGTGGACACATGGCTATCCAGCAATCATGCAGACCCTCCTAACTTCCAGTCAGCATGCTTCTGAAAGCCTGGCTGGGATTTGAAGACAGAGTACACAGAAGAGAGGAGCCTTCCTAGGTTGCTTGGTCAAGCCGGTCCCCTTAAAGGCAGCATCACTGCAGAGAAGTGAAACTGCTAAATACTTCTCTTTTTGTCTAAGCAAGAGGAGGAGGGGGTTAAACAATAGCAGCGCACAATTAGGGTGCCGCTGAACCTCTGCACAAACTGATGAATAAGCCAGCCCTCGACAACTCCCCCCACTGCTGCCGACAGGATAATTGTGTCTAATTTCTTAATTTTAATGCCGTTGTTGCATTTGGCTTCGGTTAATGAGATGTAAATATGTGTTGCGGTTTGTGGATTTGTTTAATTGCAGGGTAGCTGAACTGCGATTGGCCGGAAGGTTAGTCTTTTATTTATTTATTTTTATTGTAATATGTCCCCAAGTGGCAGAGGAAGTATAGCTGGAGAGGCTGTGGCCACGGGTCACACTTTTATTTCTCCCTCTTTCTTTGGGAGAGAGGAGGAAAAACGTAGTATTTGGGAGGGTGATCTGAAGGTGGGAAGGATAATAAAAAGGAGCTCCTGGTGGTTTCTGTCCTGGGCCCACATCTGTCCATCCCTTTCTTGACTAGACTAACCTGAAGGATGAAGGAGAAAGAGGGCCCAAGGCTGAACCTCATGCACTGTGGATCATCAGGTAGGACCCAGCAGAGCTAAGAGAGTAGAGTTACAGGAGAGAACAGGAGGTTGGCCATATTCTCTGTCTCCTTGTGGACCCAGCAAAGCACAGCCATTGAAAAATGCTTTGAATAAGCATACAGAGTAATAGATGTCATTATAACATTTTCAGTTATTTTAGGAGATTCTCCTTCACAGTCACTCTTCATGGAGAAATGTCTGAGCCAGCCCGGAGAGAAATGCATCGTGGGTACTGTGAGATGTCAAACCTGTGTAGAAACATTGCCAAAACAGAGCACACACACCTCTGTCCGTGACACTGCCAGGAAGGGGTGACACTCAGAGCATGGGACAGTTAGATGGGCATCGCTGCCAGAAACAGCTGCTACCTGCTCCAGTGACAGCCAGGAGCTGGTGATATGGTTGAAGCTGATTTCATTCACCATCCTACTACAAAACTGATGCCTCCGAGTGTATCACCTCCTCTCATCCACTCTACCAGCCCCTTTACCTCCACACTGACCCCACAGTAATATATACCTGCTCATGAACAAGCTTCTACGGGAACCCAACTCTAGTTGGCCATCACTGCTGATAGACCGAGGCTAGGCTGGAGGTCATCATACCCACCTTTCCTATGACAAAGCCATTTCTTCTTCCAGGTAAGGCCATGTCACAGAATGAGCAGAGTCTCCTTAAGTCCCCATTCATGTTCATATCCCTGGGAAGGAGGAAGTCCTCCTTTGAATCTGACTAAAGTCTTTGAACCACAGCTTGAAATGAAGCCTCCTTGTCCTCTTGCCTCCAGAGCAATTCTTCACTTACTTAAAAGACATTTTTTTTGTATTGAAAAAAAGTGTTCTTCATACAATATATTTAGATCACGCTTCCTTTCCTCCAAATCCTCCAGATCCCTCCGTCTTCCCCTGCCCCCTCCAAATTTATGCCTTTTCCGTAAGTTTAGAAAACCAAAAACAAGCCAAAGGACACCTTTAATCCCAGCATTCGGGATGCAAAGGCAGGCAGATCTCTGTTAAATTCAAGACCAGCCTGGTCTACAAGAGCTAGTTCTAGGACAGGCTCCAAAAGCTAAAGAGAAACCCTGAAAAAAAAAAAAAACAAGAACACAGACAAGCAAAGAATAAACAAAGAAACAATCATATGCAAAACACAATTCAAGCCAGACAGGGTCACAGGGCTGAGAGGGAGAAGTGGACTCAGGCTCCCGCCCCAAATCAAGAAGCTATCTGCAATTGAAACCCACTTGCAAAAGAAAAAGAAATAACTTTCTCTGATTGATTCTCACTGGGGGAGAATCACACTCAAGAGGAGTCCTCATGTTTGGCAGTAAATGGCCAGCACAAACGCAATGGTATTTTTATAGACTTTGTGTGTCATACGGCTTTGTTCGATCATTTTTTTTTGTCTACTTGCAGGTAAATGGATAGAGCTACAAAAAAAAAAAAAATCATCCTGAGTGAAGTAATCCAGACCCCAAAGACAAATATGTATATTTTTCTCTTATATGTAGATACTTTTAAGCTTTCCATAAATGTACTATAATCCATATAATCACAGAGGTTACATATAGAATAAGGGATTAGAGCGACGGGAAAATCTCCCAAGGAGGAAGAAATAGAATATAAAAATTCTTGATGAGTCCTCACACTGCGTTTTCCCGAAATGGAGCATCCTGAGTGCTGTCAGCCTTTCTGATGATGACTTGGACTCCTCTGAACCCTCCAGTGACTTTCTCTGTAGTCTTCTGAAGCTACAGGGCCAGGAGACACTCTGGTAATGGCAGAGCAGTTAAAATAGTCTTCTTAGACTCACACGAATGTGTGGAAATTGAAACATGCTTCCTTGAAGTTCCCTCCCCTGGCTCTAACAGCTTTACATACTGGTTTCCAAACCTGGAAACAACCCCAGGCTATTTTACACAGAGCCTCTTCATATTTTGTAGGCTCCCATAATTCCTCACTGCTTTTGTGCTGAGGCAGGCTTCATGAAGAAGACTCTCTTTCTCGCAGTGCATCCCTTTGTCTTCCTTCATGATCCTTTCTTTCATTGCTGTGGCTTGGGTATGAGGTAGTTCCCAAAGGTCTCAATCTTGAAAGGTTGACCCTCAGTGCTTCATTGTGGTGGTGTTGAACTGATAGAACCATTAAGACTTAGACCCTTGAGGATAATGTACAGGTCATGGACAGGTTAACTCCGTTCTCCTGCAAGAGGTACAATATGGCAAGAATGGTTCAGTTCCTCATAGACTGGGTTGTTATGAAGGAGTTACCCTATGTGCTGATGTCTTGGGTTCATCGCTGTTTCTTTTTCCATTGCCAAGACAAAGACACCATGCTATTTGAACCTCCATGCCTCCTGTATGATAAATAATCATATCTAAATAATAAATGAACCAGATCACTCTCGTGTGCTGCTAAGCAGCACAGCTGAGCACCCATCAACCCTTTGGTCTTTCCTTTCTTCTCTGCATTCCTAGACAGTCACCCACCTGCTAGCTGGGATGAAGGACAAGAGCAGAAGACAGACATGGGACTTGTCTACAGCACTGGATAAAATTCCCAAGAGAAGTGGTAAAAACATACAGCTGAGATGGTTTAGTGAGAATAGCTAAAAACTGTATCATAACAAGCTAGGCACACAAGGATTTACAAGCAAGGGGTTCTCCTCAGCCAGCAAGGTGGGTGGAGGTGTGATTATAGCTCCAATAGGATCCATTCCACCAGCCTCACCAAATACTGATGTCTCCTAGGCTAGCTACCTGAACACCCAGCTCCATAGCCCTAGGGCTTTGTAAATGGACTTGAAATTTATTCAGTCATAGGACCTCCTGACAGGATGTGCTTTGGGGAGAATGTGCAATCAGTTTGGAGGAAAGCCCTATTTTTAACATTCTTTAAGTATAATGTCTTTCCATCTTAGATACCCATTAAGACTACAAAGAAATCTTTCCCTGCCAACACTTGAGTCCTGCTACAGCTACAATCTCTTTATCTTTAAGTTTCTTGTCTGGGAATTATTACAGTTCTTGTTGTTGTTTAAGTTTAAAAGAAGAGCTGCCTGGCCTCAAGGATGGCCCTCAAAAAGGGAACTGTGGCTCTGGGTCCATTCGGCAGCAATACCCAGCATCTAAAGTCAGTGCGTAACTAAGATCTTACGATGGGGTAGAGAAGAGGAGCAGGGGCAAGTTCAGGATGCCTCCACTAGAGTCGACTGAATAAAATCCACATCACATTCATGTTAGGTTTAGGAAGGGGGGAGACTCTAGTGAGAAGTGCTGAGTCAAATCATCCTTTGGGCAAGAGGCTCATTAACACCTTAGCACCTCACAGATGGGAGTGTGAAGGGGGAGATTGGGCCCTAATAAACACATCAAAAACTCCACTTTTAAAGGTTTCTGGGGAAAGGGGAAGCCTTACACAGTGAGGAAGCAGACTTGGTTAACATGTAACCTGTACCATGGGAGATAGGAGGGGGCAGAGCAAACACAGCTTAGACTGTAGGAAAATGGAGACACCCTAGGAGGAGGGGCTGATGAGTATGTGACTTGAGCTACATAAGGGAAGTCATGCTGTCATGCTGCGTTCCGTCCCTGGCTAGAAGGGTGACTCGGTTGTTCTCACCCCACTCTTAGGTCTGTCTACTTAGGCCATGATGACCTAGAAGGCCTAGGTGCTCTAACCCCTTGTACCAGGAAGACAGCTCCTAGTGGCGTTCAGTCAGGAGAATGGAGCCTTCTGCTCTGGGAAAATCTCCTATCCAGTGTAGGTACCAGGATGGCAGGCTGCTGTGAGGACCACACCGGCAGCACTTGCAGTGTTCAATAGCCACCATGGTAGTGAGACACAGGTCCATGAGAAGTAAGACAGGTCTGGCTTCCTTGGCAATCCCAAAGCCCCAGGGAGTTATCACACAATTCATAGAGAAAGCCTAAAGGCAGTTGATGATATGGTGACTTCCACACAAAGAATATTGACAGCATCGGCATTCATTAAAAAAAGTGAATTGAGTTGATGCGTACGCCTCGAGTTTGTAAGGCATCTTCTAAGAATTACGAAGAGTTAACCGATGCCAGCATCATGGAGCTGGTATTACCTGACTGTGATCAAGGCCTCACCAAGATTGACTACTTTTTCAGTACAGTCAAGGCCAAAGTTCTTGGGTCCAAGCTTATGACCCAAAGCCACAGTCTCTGTCCTCTGGCCCCACTTTGCTTACTACGGCACACGAGTTACAGTACATCTTTCTTCACAGTCACTTACTCCTGGCCCGGGGACAGCTAACAATATTGCATGCCAGACTACAGCTTAATCCATCAACTAAACTCTGTCTGTCTCCCTACAGACATTGTGGTGCTCTGAGGGCCCTGGAGACACCTGAAGGATTGGAGAACAGAGGAGTCAGAGGTCTAGGACCTAACCATGGGGTATCTCTTTGTCCTATGTGACATTAAGGACAGCCCCCTGAGGGCTGTGGGCTGTGGCTTCTTCATCTATAAGAGGAAAAGGTGGCATGAGGTGGTCTCATGCATGGTCCATAGAGGACTGGTAGCAAAGTGGTAAAATACTGCTGTCGGGGTCAATATCACTTTTATATGCACCAAGTCATCACAAATATTTGGCAATTTCAGTTGCTCTCTGAAACTTTTAAGCCTCACAGTGGCCAAAGGCTTGGTAAATCTCTGTCAGATCAGCTTCACATGTTCAGACCCTGCAGGCAGAGCTTTGCCAGGAGCTTACATTAACCAGTCCCTGGCTTGTACAGAGCAGCCGGGAGCTAAAGCAGCAGTTGATATGGTCTGAGGGTAGAAAGGCAAGGTTCAGCACCTATGATGGGTGTTCTGGGGTTTCCCACAGGAAGCATTTTTGTGGAGAAGGTTTGTAGGCCGGAGCAGGGGAGATGGCTCCAGAGCAGGCAACCACTAAACCAAAGCTTAGGTGCAGAGAACAGAACAAGGGTGCTTCATGTAGATGAGTGAGTTGCATATCCATCTTGTAAAAAAGAAATAAAAAGTAAAAAGTGGAAGAGGATTTTTTTTTTTAAGGCCAGATGTTTGGCCACAGTAAAAGTGGCTACACATGCTTTTTATCTAGTCTCTAAGAAATGTCAAGAGTACTTGAGAGCCTTAAGCACATTTTGGGGTTTTGTGGTCTTTTAAATGTATTTTACTTTTTATTTCCAGATAAGAAACTTCCATTCTAGGACTCCAGCCTCACTATGATTAGACAATATGGATATCAACCCCAGGTCAATAAAGAACCCCTCTACAAAGAGAAGCATAAAACTACAGCGTTTCAACCTTCAGCCTCAGTGCCAGGCCCTTGCAGTGACACTCATCTCTGAACATCCACTACCACAGCCCAGGCATCCTCCTCCCTCCAGCTCTGGGCTGGGGAATGAGAGGGTCACTCTGTGAGCTTGGGAGGCTCTATGGTCTAGCAGCATGTGGAGAGAAGGGAATGCAGAGGGAATAGCGACCGTTCTTAGCCAACATGGTAGACGTAGAATCTCTTATGTTATCGACCCTAGTGCAATGGTTCTCAACCTCCCTAATGCTGTGACCCTTTAATACAGTCCCTTATGTTGTGGTGACCCCCAACCATAAAATTATTTCACTGCTGCTTCATAATTATAACTTGCTACTGTTAGGAATAGCAATGCAAGTGTCTAATGTGCAACCCAAGGGGGTCGTGACCCATAGGTTGAGAATCGCTGCTCTAGTGCTGGGTTGAGATAGGAAGATAAACTATAATTGTGGGAGGCAACGGTGCATGGACTGGAGTCACAGAACAAATAAGAAAAAGCAAGGTAGCTGAGTACAAGCACCCACTGCTCTCTGATGTGGCACTGGAAACAGTGTGACCAGCTGAGCTTGCTTATACCCCTGCTGCCATGCCTTATTCGTTATGATGATCTGCACCCTTAATTGTGATCCAAAGTGAAGCCTTCCCATAACTTACATCCATCAGGTGTTTGAGGAAAGCAACAAGGCAACACAAAGTATTTTATTATTCTATTTTGTTGGCTTAAAGATTTATTTTACTTATGTATATGTGTTTGAATCTGCACATGTGTATGTGGGTGTCCATGGAGACCATAAAATGTTCTCAGATTCCCTGGAGTTGCCCAATATGAGTGCTGTGAACGGAACTTTAGTCCTCTAGAACAGCAGCAAGCATTCTTAACAACCAAGTCGCTTCAACCAGGCCCTATTGTTCAATTTTTTTTAAATAAATGTTCTGTTTTACTTATTTTTAATTAACATACCTTTTTAAATGATTTGAGATTTGCCTAAAACTTGAGCAAAATGCAAACTTATTATTTATATCCTACAAGTCTTGATTAGGAATATTCTGTCTTCCACCTGCTATAGTTAGCAAGTCTATACTGCTGTTGTTATTTATCAAAAGCCCAGCGTTTAGAGAGGTGCTGTGATCCACATTGTAAGGGTTTACACCAGAGGTTCTCAACCTGTGGGCCATGAACCTTCACAGCGGTCATATATCAGATATCCTGAATCTCAGATAGTTACATTACAGTTCATAACAGCAGCAAAATTACAGTTATGAGTAGCAGCGAAAGTAATTTTATAGTTGGGGGTCACTCCCACATGAAGAACTATATTAAAGGGTCGCAGCGTTAGGAAGGTTGAGAACCGCTGGTTTAGACTAATATAAAATAACATGTCCTCCTATACAGTGGCAGATGGGACAGATTCTGTCTGCCCTCTATTGAGCTCTCCTGTCTCCCAAGCTCCTAGATGCCAATGAACTATCTCCACAATTAGTCTGTCTTTTCTGGAATGTTGTGTAGATGGAACTACACATGTCATGACTTTTCCTTTACCTCCATATCTTGTGTGACTTAATACCTTTTTATAATTACTGATATTTTATTTTTATTAAAAAGAAAACAAGCTATCTTTTTACCAATTCAAGTTCCCACTCCCTCCCCTCCTCCTATTCTCTCCACCTACCCCCTTACCCCACCCTCATCCACTCCACGGAGAGTGAAAGGTACATTGATTTTTGGACCATCCAAGGCCCTCCCTGCTGTGTCTAGGCTGAGCAAGGTATTCATCCAAAGAGAATAGGTTACAAAAGAGCCAGTACAAGCAGTGGGGATAAATCAGGGTACCACTGCCCGTGACCCCTCAATCTGCCCCAGCCATGCAGCTGTCAACCACATTCAGAGGAACTAGTTTGGTCCTATGCTTATTCCTTTCCAGTTCAGCTGGTGTTGGTGAGCTCTCATTAGCTTAGGTAAACTGTTTCAGTGGGTGAACCCATCATGGTCTTGACCTCTTTGCTCATATTCTCATTCCTTCCACTCTTCAACTGGACTTTGGAAGCTCAGTCCAGTGCTCCAGTGTGGGTCTCTGCCCCTGTTTCCATAAGTTGCTGGATGAAGATTATGTGGTGATAATTAAGATATTCATCAGTCTTACTACAGGGCAAGGCCAGTTCATCACTGAATTTTTAATTGACATATTACAATTTATTCATTTACTTGTCAATGAGAAAATCAGTTGTTTCCAAGTTTACTCAATTATGAGCAAAGCTTCCACTGAAATAATGCACAGAACTTTTGTTGACATAAGTTTTCAACTTTTTGGGGTCAAACACTAAGGAGTACCTTTGCAGATCATAAGTCCTTGTTTAGTTTTGAAAGAAACTACCAAACTGTCTTCCAGAGTAGTTATAGCAGTGGCTCCACTAGCAGGCATGAAGAATGCTGGTTGCTTTGCATCTTGTCAGCATCGGTGAGTGTTGTAGACTTTACATTCTAGTGTGTCACCACGTAGCACTGTTGTGATGGCAGTCCTTGGGTGACACACGATGCCTACTATCCTTTTGTACACATATCCTTTTGTGCTCCATCTGTGCACATAGTTTTGCAAGTTGTCAGTTCTGGTATCCTAGCCATTTTATGTTTAGGTTGGTTGTTTCCTTGTCATTGAAAAAAAATTTCCATATATTTCAGATAAGAGTCCTGTGTCTGACAAGAACTTTGCAGAGATTTTCTCCCAACCCACAGCTCCTATTCTTATTTATCTAATGGTGTCTTTCACAGAACACAATTTTTTTATTTGTATCATGCCAGATTTGTTAGTCTGTTCCTTCATAGATTGAGCTTGGGGCATTGTGGGTAGCCATTATCAAGCCAAAGGTCACTTAGTGTTGATTCTGTTTTTCATATTCTTTATATCCTTTCATTTCAAATGCAAAGTATTGATTTTTAGTTCATTTTTGTGACTCGGGGAACGCTCTTTGTGAATGCCCATGTGTTCAAGCACCATTAGTTGCAAAGGCTAATATTCTGCACTTAATCGCCTTTGTTTTTTATGAAAGACTTACTGACTGTGTTTGTGTGGATCTGTAGCAGAATTTTCAATCCTATTCGTGGATCCACTGGTCTGTTTTTAAGTCAGCATAACAGTGTTTGTTTAGTGTAACTCCACATTAAGTTTAAAAATCAAATTGTGTTGCCAGTCTTGATGCTGCACACCTTTAATACTAGCACTCAGACATAGAGACAGGCAGATTTTTGTGAATTTGAGACCTTTCTTATCTACATAGTGAATTCCATGCTGCCCAAGGCAACATAATATGACCCTTTATCCAAAAAAAAAAAATCAGGTAATATTGTTATTACTTTCTGGACCTGAGACTGACGTTGACCTAGGACTGTGCACCAAGTGAAAAGGAGCTGCGATCTTAATAATGTCGGATTTTTCTATCTATGTGTGTATGTCTATTTATTTATATCTTTTAATTCTTTCATAAGATTCTTACAGGTTTTTTTTTAATCACACAGATTTCCCATATGTTTTGATTGATTCATTACCTAACTGTTCATTTCTGGTGTCATGCAAATGACATTGCAGTTTTTAATTGAAGAGCTCCTGTTGCTCTTCACTGGTACAGAAAAATGTGTTTGGATTTTGTGTTAACATGCAGTCTTGTAAACTTGCTCTAACCGTTTTTTAGTTTTGAGTTATTGATGATTCTTTGAAATTTTCTACATAGACAATCATGCTAATCATGGACAATGTTTTATTTCTTTTTTGAGATTTCCTTATTTTACTGCATTAAGACTTCCAGTACACCTTTTGATATTGTTATTTTTGATACTGCATTTTTATTATATTTATTCTTCCTCTTTCTTCTCCCCAAATGCTTCAACATACTGTGCCCTCCCCTCCTTCAAACTCGTGGTCTCTTTTCTCCTCAGTTGTTACTATATATATATATATATATATATATATATATATATATATATGTATGTATTTGTTTCCATGTCATTAAAGAGTTTTCTATATATTTCAGATGTGAGTCCTGTGTCTGACAAGAACTTTGCAGACATTTTCTCCCAACCCATGTTTCCTGTTTTCATTCATGTAATGGTGTCTTTCACAGAACATATTTTTTATTTGTGTCATGCCAGCTTTGTTAGTTTGTTCCTTCATAGATTGAGTTTGGGGCATTGTGGGTTATCAAACCAAAGGTCTCTCTCTCTCTCTCTCTCTCTCTCTCTCTCTCTCTCTCTCACACACACACACACACACACACACACACACATATATAATCAAGTATAACCTGTTGAGTTCATACATTGTCACTTGCATCTGTGTTTTCAGAGCTGTTTGGCACTGGAAAACCAATTGTGCTCTTTCCTGGGGCAAACCTCTCCCCCACTCCCAGCTTTACTCATTGCCTGCAGTTCTTTGTGTAGGGTTGAGGCCTCATTGGCTTTTTCTCCTGAAGTTTGCCATGTTTGTTGGTGTTTTCCTTGTTCAGCTCACATTTTGGAGGTCATGATGGTGAGATTTTTTTCAGGTGCAATATCTAATGTTACTAGGAGACACAGTCTCATAGCACAATCTGGCTCACAGATTTTTCTACCCCCTTCTTCTGTCTCTCCAGAGCCTTAGGTGGGGAGTGTTTTGTAGATCTATCTACTAGGACTGGGATCCATAACTCTGCATATTAATTGGTTGTGAGGTTTTGTTGGTCTTCTCTGTTACAAAGAGAAATTTCCTTGATGAGGTGTGAGGACTACATTTACTTGTGGTCCAAAGACAAATCTTTATAAATTGTCAGGGATTAAGCTGCTTTGATTAATTAGTGCTTGGTTGTAGATTGTCCTCCAATGATCATAATTTCACAACCAGCAATTAATTAGCTAGGTTTCCAGTATCTGGTATTGGTTTCCTTCTTGTTGAGCAGGTCTGAAGTCCAATGAGAGATCCATTGCTTCTGCTGTACTTTAAAAAGCAGTAGTGAAAGGGGACATTTTGCTCCTGCCCCTGGTATTAGTAGAAAAGGTTCAAGTTTTCCATCATTACATGTAATGTTGGCCTGGGTTTTGTGCAGTGTCTTGACCCAGCTTAGGAAGTTCTATACCTTATTTGCTGAGGATTTTTTTTATCATGATGACTTATTCAATTTTATTAAATGCTTTTGCTTGTTTGTTAACATAATTACATGATTTTTCTTCTTTAGTACTGATATGATAAATTGCATCAATTATTGTCACATATTCAACCAGCCTTGCATGTATGAAATAGCTTCAACTTGGCTATCATATATATTCTTCTTATATATTGCTGAATTAAATCCATTAATCTTTCTATTGAGAATTTTTAGGTGTATATTTTTGAAGTATATTGATCTGTAGTTCGCCTTTCTTATAATATCTTTATCTGGTTGACTATTAGCATGACACTCTCATCATGCAATGAATTAGAAGTACATCAGCTCTCACATCTGCAGATTCTATCTGTATTCATTCAGCTGACCTTGGATCAAACGTATTTGTGACAGGGCCTGGAGAGATTGATCCATAATTAACAGCACTTGTTTCTCTTGCCGAGGACTCAGGTTACATTCCTAATACCTACATGGTAACTCACAGCTGTCTATAACTCCAGTTCTGAGAGATATGATGCTTTCTTCTAACCTCTGCAATCATCAGGCATGTGAAAAAGCACATACAGGCAAGACACTCTTACACATTAAATAAAATAAAATGAATCTTTAAAAAAAATGAAACAACTTGTATTCCTATTGAGCATGCACAAATATATGTCTTGTCATTATCCTAAGTGTGACCGTATCGCCATTTCCATGGCATTCTCCTATGCTTCAGACGTGGTTTCTCTTCAAAGGCTCATGTGTTGGTAGTTGGTAGTACGGTCCTGAGTATTGAGAGGGCCCCTGGAACCTTTGTGGACACTTCCCTTGGAAGTTATCATGAGAGGTTAGCATAGCTAATCCCTGCTCCCTGTCTTGCCAGACCACAATGTGATCTTGCTTTCACATGAACATGTGCCATGGTATCCCCTGACATGAAAAGTAAGCAAGAAAATTCTCACTAAAAGCACTGTCATGCCTTCTTAAATAGTTTTGGTCTCTAATTTGAGCTGAATAAAACACTCTGCTTCGTAATCTATGCAGCCTTGTGTGTTTTGTTACATCAAAATAAAATAAAATATGCTATATTAGAAAAGGTTCTCTAAAGAAACAGAACTAGCAGAATGATATAAATATCATATATATGCATATGTTATATAATTATATACACACATATATTATATTATGTATTTATATTATATATGTATGTGTTATATTTTTATATAATGTATATATTATAGTGCGAACATTGACATGTATATTTGTGAAGTATACTGGCTGTAAAACCTAATATTAGACAGGCCAGAGACTTAGGGGAAAACCAACATATATTATGAAAGGGGATTCATTAGACTGACTTGCAGGGTGTGATACAAATAGTTCAGCCATAGCTGTGTCATAACAGAAAGGCCAAGAATTCAATAGTTCCTCAGTCCACAAGAATGGATGTTAACAAGGATGTGGAATACGGGAACACTCATCCATTGCTGGTGGGAATTCAGCCACTATGAAAAACCACTGCAGTGGTTCTTCAGGAAACTGTGGACCAATATACCTCAAGATCCAGCTAAATTACTCTTGGGAATATACCCAAAGGATGCTTGATTCTACTAGAAAGACAGTTGTTCAACCACATTCTATGTGGCTGTATTCATAGCAGTCAGAAATTAGAAATAAACCGAACATCAGTCAGTGGATGAATGGATAGAAAAATGTGGTACATTTACATAATGGGATATTTCCCAAGGTCATGTGAATGCATGCACATGAAATATATACTTTTAATATATATATGTGAATATGAAAATATATGCATATACATTGCTACCTATGAGACATTTGAGAACCACCCCCCTCCCGCAATATAAGAAGCATTCAGACTGATTCCACTTTCATTTCCTAGAAGAGATTGCAGAAAACTGGGGTGATTTTTCTCTTAAACATTTTGTAGGTTTCCGGAAACAAAGAAACACCCAGACTTTGTGCTTTCTCTTTGGGGCAGAAGGTATAACTGTTTCAATTGTAATAGACATGTACCTAGCCAAATCGTCTATTTCTCCATGAATTTTGGTAAATTGTGTATTTCCATATGTTGGTCAGTCTTATTTGTCTTAGGCAGTTTGATATCCTTTTATCCTTTACATATCCAGGGATCTGTATAATGGCTTCCTGCTCATATCTGATAGAAAGGATTTGTATCTATTCCATTTCTCTTAATTAACCTGAGTTGGGTTTATCAATTTCATTGATATTTTCAAAGAGCTGCCCTTGGGTCTATTGGTTTTCTCTATTGATTTTTTGACATTATATTTTACCAATTCTTGTTTTACTATTTATTTCTTTGTTGTTGTTTACTTTGAATGGTTCTCCATTCTTGTAGCTTCCTAAGGTAGATGCTTAGTTTATTAACCTTGAGCTCTTCTTTTGAACTTTATACATTCTGTGCTAAAAATAACCTTTTAGTTGAGAAGTGGTTTTAATTTTCATCACATTATCCCTTAGAGATTTTCCTCTTGAATTCTGTGTTACTTGGGTACATGTTTTTTTTAATGTCAAACTATTTATAAGTATCCATGCTACCTTTTGTTGCTTATGTCTAATCTTGTTTGATTGTCGGAGATCATGCTTTGCATGATTTGGGTTCTTTTAGATTTGGTGAAGTGTGTTTTAAAGCCCACAGTGTTTTCTATCTGGGTACCTATCCCATGCACCCTTGAGTGGAGTGTCTGTGTTGAATGACATCATCATCAGATCTAGTTAACTAGTGGTGCTGTTCTGTGTTCTCACCAGTCTCCTGGAATTGGATGTGTCAATTACTGACCCAATAGTATGGAAACCTACAGCCATAATATTGGATCCAGCCATTTCTCCTTGCAGATCCATCAAGTTATATCTCATTTGTTTTGTCACTGCTGGTAGGCACACATTTAAGAATTATTATGTCCCTTAAAAGAAGCAAACCTTTTAACATTATTGATGAACTCTTTTATCCTCATCACTTTCTCTCTCTGGAGTCTGCTTTCTTGAATATAACAGAGCTAGACAAGCCTTCTTCTAATTAACATCACAGTGTATCTCCATTCTTTTATTTTTAATTTCTCTGTGTCTTTATATTTAAGCCATATCTCATAGACAGTACATCTTCTTGGGTCTTACCATATTTTTATTTACCTGGAAGTCTTTGTTGTTAAAGGTGTAGTTACAACATTAATGTTCAAAATCAGTCCTACTATATCTGGATGGTGCATGCCTATTATCTCAGCATTAGAAGAGGGAATATATAAAATTCAGATCCAGTGTGAGCTATATAGATGCTCATTCTCTCTCTTCTCTCTTTCCTTACCTCTCCACATTACCCTTACTCTTCTTCCTTTCTTCCCTTAATTATTTATCTCCTGGTTTATTTTCATCAGTTTTGAGGGACCTTCTGTAGTTAATTATTTTTTTCAAACCATTTACCTGTTCCAAAACTTTAATTTGTTCTCTTTTTAAAAAATTCTATTTATATGCTCCGCAAGTCTCAAATGGCAACAGTAGGTATGTTTAGAGAGTTATTTTTATTTATTAGTGGGGCATTATGGAACTCTCAAGGCATGAGAGTGTCAGAGAGCATATGGTGATCAAAAGGCAACTTTCAGGATTCACCTTCCAGCTTGTTCAGGTTGAGTCTCTCTTGTTCTTGCCACACTAGGGCATGCTAGGGTACCTGGCCTCTAATCTGGCTGATGCTCCTGTCTCCACCTGTCTCCACCACCCATCTCCTATAAGGGCACTCTAGGATCACAGATGTGCACTATTGTACTGACTTTTACAAGGGTTCCTCAGCAACTGAGCCATTTCACAGACATGGGTTTTTGTTTGTTTAATTTGATTTGATGCAAGAAACACACTGCGGCATGGACTGTCCTCATACTCAAAGCAGCTCTCCTACTTCAACCTCGTGAGGCTGTGGTTCCAGGCCTAAGTCACCTCACGGCTCTTGTTTTCTTTTTTTATACCCTTTCTAGCTTTGATAGAACATCTGATGTGGTTACATTTTTTTCTATTTTTAAGCACATTAATTATACTTTCAAGTATTTTATCATCTTACTATATATTATATTATATCTGACTTTTTGAGTTTCTATTATGCATTTATAGCTAGTCCTAGCCCTTTCTCAAATAGTTCATGACAGCTCACAAGTTGTACAAGAACTTCGTACAGGATGTTCCCAGTTCCTACCACCATTCTGTTCCTTATCTGATTATGTATTACTCACTTGTTCCTGGGACAAAATACCCAAGAGAAGCAACATGAGGAATGAGGATTTATTTTGCCTGTATTTAAGAGGAACTGCCATCCATCATAGTGAGGAGGGTCAGAGGATGAGGTGGCTGGTCACGTGTCAGGAAGCAGGAATCCCAGCCCATGGGATGGTACCACAGGCATTAGCATGTTCATCTTCCCTGGGTTACTCATATCTATAAAATCCATCATAGGCATACCTCTGGTATGTCCTGCATCTAAATCCAGCCAAACTGACAATGAAGATCAACTATCACACATTATATATTCCACTTATTCAGAGCAATAATTACCAAATACATTTGTAGCTATCATTATTTTGTCCAAACTGCTATTTAGTTCATCAACTAATTCTCAGAGGACAAAAGGATTTTACTTAACTTTCACTATTTATATAGATCCAGCTCTCTGACATTATTTTTCTTCTTTCTAAAAATTTTCATTGAACATTCAAGACAAGACAATCTAGTAATAAAATTTCCCTCAAAAAGTGTCTTTGAGGATTATCACCGCTTCTCCGTTGAAGTAATTTTTGCTGGATACAAGATTCTAGGTAGTTTCCTTTTGCTCCGTGCCTTAAATACAATGCTTCACCCTCATCCTCCTGAGAGAAATTGTGAAAGTTATTGGTGCCATCATGGCAGAAGTCTCTAATCAGTTGGGAGGTGCCTTTGAGCCTGTCTTGGTTACATTAACTGAAGCAGGGAGACCCATCCTCTGTGGGCAGTGTCATTCCCTGGCTGGAATCCCGGGCTGTATGGAGAGCGGAAACAGAACAGCAGTAAGCGTTCGTCATTGCCTCTGCTCCTGATTATGGATTATGGATGCGACATCACCAGCTCCCTCCAGTTCCTGCCACTGTGACAATCCCACTATGATAGACAGGAACCTGGAACTGTAACCAAAATCGACCCCTTTCTTCCTTAAGTTGTATTGGAGTATTATCACAACAGCCAGGTGCTCTGGGCATAATTAAAATGTCTTTCTCCCTCCTTCTGCCAGGAGCATGAAAGAACTTTCCTTCTGTCTTTACACTAAAAATATGATTGGCTTCTAAAGCCAAGGGAAGTATGTCACCTCCTACAACTCCACTGGAGACTTACCTCACAGCCTGAGCCACAGTGAACACTAGCAATCTGTCTCTGTAACTGAGTTTTCGACTCTGCTTCCGATGGAGGCTTCTGCTCTGGGAGAGTCTAAATGGCCAACCTGGGTGCACAAGTTTTCCCATGACCTCAGTCCTTTGTTATATCTAACAGGAGTTAGAGATTTGGATGTTTTTGTCAACTGTATACTTGTTAAGAGAGAGAGCAATAACGTCCAAGCTCCTTACCTATGAGACCTAAAGCTGAAAACCATTTAATAAATCTTTCATCTTAGAAGAGTTTTGGACATGCAGATGAACTGAGAAAACTATGCAAAAAGTTCATATACCTATCACACATTTGTCTTCTCTAGTGTTATCAGGCATTGCTATGGTTTGCATGACACACAAATGACGCAATACCAATGCATCATTAATAATCAAAGTCTGTAGTTCATTCATAGTTTCTCACATCTCTACAATTTTCCTTTTCTGTCCCAGGATCCCAATCAGTACACTATTTTACATTTTGTTGCCATGATTCCTTAGAATGCTCTTGTCTATGGCAGCGTCCCAGATCATCCTTGCTTTCAATAACCTCAACAACTGTGAAGACCCCGACCTGGTCATTTCGTTGAATGGGGGTTTGTCTGAGGTGGTTGTGGAGGTCTGGCTAGGTGATGGGGTAAATTTAGTGGAAATGTCACAGATAGAGGTACCATTCTCCTCGTGCCCTCAGCAGGGTGTAGCACCTCAGCAGCTCCTATCCCTGTTTGTGCTGAGCTCATCGCTTGGCTGATGCGGTGTTGAAGCAGTGAAGTCAACGTCACCTTCCTTCTCCTTTTCAACATGAAGTATTTGTCAATACTGTTACAACTGACTGAGATCCAGCCCATGTAGAGGCCTCTCTCTAGCAGAGACACTGAAAGTCTGTGAAAAGCCAGACTGGGTGCTGAAGAGCACCTAAGGAGAGCTGAAAGAGAGGGCACCTTGCTCAAGTCAGGGTCAGATCCCACGCTGGGCCTGTGTGTCTCTAACCAGGTTGGTTGACAGAATCAGGGCAGTCATGTAGATTTTTATAATTTGTTCTGGGCCGTCAAACAATCCCATAGGCCTGAGTTTCTCCATCTCTGTGAAAGGTTGTGACTAGAGAGAAGGGAGGAGGCAGAAGGCCTCTAGTCTGGAAAGACAAGGAGGCTGGGAATGAGCAGTGAAGCAGGTACCTGCCCAAGGACAGAGCAACAGCATGGAAGCTGGGAGAGCGGAAGCAGACAGCATGATACTGTGAGGGAAACAGGTCATCCTTCAGGCCCTGAGCTCACGATGTAGGCTCTGGAGAACTTGACAAAGCTGCAGATCTCCAGAGCCACGTGCGGGCAGATGTTATCCAGATGCACATGACTTCCACACATAGACTATTTGCATTTGGTCCGTGCAGACACCTGCCTGGCATTTCTGTACTTGCGAGCCTCACCTTGGGTGATGTGGGGGACCCAGAGCAGCCCCACATAAGGAGGAGTGCAGAGAAAGTAAGCAAGGAGGGAGGGCAGCTTTCCAGAAACTGAGCTTCCTGTCACGAAAGCAGCATGCCTGTAACTGAGACCCAGGAAAATGTGCAGACTGCTGGCTTCAGTTCATGGGGCAGCCAGCATGCCTCTATAAGAAAACCTTGGACTCCTCTCCCATCTTATTCCCCTGAGGATCAAGATTTTTCTTGCCATCTCCATAATTTCTTCATGAAAAGACTTAGGCACAGTCAGTTCTACTTGCTAAGGATGCAAGCATATAGACATACAGACATACATGTACATAGCACTCACGACTGTAGACTGCACAAATGTGTGCTCATAGGCATGTGTTCATTTATCTGTACCGGCTCCTCCTCATCAACCTGTCTGCGGTATTTACTTATGGAGCCAAGTCACATTCAGCCTTCCTGCCCTAATGAGTGAGAAGCCAGTCATCTGCAAATCCCTGACGGGCACCTGCACTGATGGATTGACTTGCATGTGAAAGGCCCAGGGGTTCTGAGTTTTTGAGGTTGTTTTCAGTCATAGGTGAGGAAAGAAGGAACAATGTATACAGCCGGTTTACCTGGTTCCAGAACCAATGTTCTTACCAATGCTCTTATTCTGTGTTCATGTGGTCCCTAGGTACAGTAAGAAGAAATATCTATTGAAAGCACATTTTTTTTCTAGATTAGAAGAGGCTGAATAGAGAGACCCTATCCGGAAGAAAAGACCACCTCCCACCGTGTTGTTTACAATGTTACAGCACCATAGTTCACGTGTAACAAAGTGAACAACACAATGGTCTGGTCAGGAGCCTAGACTGGTATCCATCTGGGTGTAGGGTTATAATTTAATACCAGGTTAGAAAACCCTCAGGCTGGGGAAGCCTGAAGCCAAATCTATAGTCCATCATGTACTTGATGAGTGTTTCAAACTAGTTCCTTATATAAGTCGGTTTTATGTTGCTGTACAGAAAGCCCTGAGGCTGGGTATGCTAGTCAATGTTGTGTCAGTGTGATAAAATACTGAAGAAATTCATCTTAAAGAAGGAAAAGCACTCCAGCTCATAGTTTCAGTGGTTAATGCAAGGTCATTGCTTGTGTTGTTCCTTTGCTTCTGCAGAGGCAGACCGTCATGATGGAGAACATGGCGGGGACCGGGGCAAATCTGCTCGGTTCACAAAGGCCAGAAAACACCAAGAAGAGTAAGGTGGGGTAGGAGACAAGAGATAGCATCCAAAGACATGACCTCATTGGCTTACTTCTAACTTGGTCCCCACTCCTAATGCTTCTGTCAGTGCCACCATCAGACAATCAGACTTAAATACATGAGCCCCCAAGGAACATTCCAGACCCAAAGCCACAACACAGAATGACAAGTAGAAAGGTTTGTTGCTGCACGTCTCTGTTAAGATGTGGTAAGAGCACAGAACTAGCATCTCCTGAGCTCCAAGAACATCCTGGTAGACTGCGTCACAGTACAGAGATCGTGCAGAGGAGGGACTCAGAGGAAGCGCTGGGCTCCTTCACAACATCCTGAAAATAACACCCCAGTGCCACAGATCTGCACTAATCCTTTCCAAGCAGGAGGCCTCCACGAACCAATTATCTTCCTCAAGCCCCCACCCTTTCAAGGTTCCACTACCCTATGGGGACCAAGATCCCAGTTTAGGAGCCTTTGGGTGGCATGCACATCCAAAGCATTCGGCTCATCAACTCTGGGCTCTTGTTCCTCATCTATAAAGTGAGCACGTTCTTGTCATCTCCAAAACCAAGACCGAGACTCAGAAAAACTGTCACACTCAAAACATGTAGAGAAACTCCAGACACTGGGAAAGTGCTGGCTATGTGTTGGCTCCCATGGTTATTGTTTACACATCCCCAGGCACCCAGCCCAGGGGTACTGGCTAACTCTCCAGGGCCAGATGATGCCAATACTCTGAAGATCCTGTCCAGTCGTCGTGAGCAGTCAGTTCTGACCCATACATCCCTAAACTATCCTGCCCATCCCTGACATTCCCTCCTAAATGAAGTTATGGTTACTACAATGGACCTATAATGATTAGAGGATATTAGAGTTGGCTAACTTTAGCAGGAAAAGTCCAACTGTAGCTTGCTGTCTACACGCTGTGACATTGGGGGAGGGAGGCAAACATGTTAGTCTCACTGTGTTAATTTAAGCAAGTACATTAACCTCAGTTTCTTCATCTTTAATTTGGCCTTGTGAGGCTGCAAGGCTGTTCTGAAAGCTAATCTATGTATAATGTGCCTAGAAGGGTGCATTATTGGATACCATTGCTAATGCTAGCATGGAGGTTGGCCAGTGGGGTCTCTCTGAGCCCCAACAGAAAATCCTTCCAGTCTCTTCTGAGTTTGCCCATGGCATAAGAAGATGGCAGCTCCCTTCCTCTTCCTTGCCCCATCCTCCTTTAGTTAATTATGCATGAAGTTCCCCTGCAGCAGAAGCGCTATAATTAATTTATGTTGGGACCATAATAGATTCCAACACAAACTCCATTTCATTGCATCCAACTGTACTGAGTGCTGTTTGCTTAGAGGCATAATTCCATAATTCAGTGTGAAATGTGCTCCCCTGCAGCTTGCTCTCCCAAGATCCCAGGAAGACGAACCAGCAGAGACAGAAGAAAGCCACCAGGCCTTCCCTCTGTGGACAAGAAGGTTCTGTGCCTTTCAACCTTCCTACTGGTCTTTGCAGTTATAAAGGTAAGAGATCACACTCCCAGTGTACAGAGCTTCTAGTAATAACTATGCAACCTGCAACATACACCTACTCCTCAAACCTCAATTTTCCTTATAAAAATGGTAAAACACAGCGATCTATATGTTCCTTAAAGTAGTTTAGTTGTGAAAATTTAAATCAGATTTTATTTTTAAAAAAAACACTACAATATAAGGCATACTCAGTTAATGAGCATTCACCAAGTTCCCACCAATGGACAGGCTCTTTCCATCCTAGGACACCTATAGGGGCATCCTGATTAGATGATCCTCTTCCAGAAAAGCCCTGAAGAGGCCAGCATCTGAGCTCACTGACTGGAACTGCACCTGGTTGTTCTGCCCAAGGTCTTTGCATGGAGTAGCGGTAAAGGTAGAGATGTCCCTGGCACTGGTACCAGGCACTCTTCTTGTCCCTCCCAGATAACAAGGAGCTGAAAAAAACTAAGCCCCAAGCCCCACAGTCTGTGCTGTGGGTCAGAAAAATGTTATCATTCCATTTTTCTGCTTTTTCTTGTCCCACTAAAGGTTCTTTGAAACAGTGGCATGCATGCAACTGGGGTGACCTATGGCAGCAGGGTCTCTTCCAGCCCCCTTCAGAGAAGTCTGATGCAGCCAGCTTCATGCTAATGGTGTTTATGCAAGTATAAGAGGTACTCTCTGAAATAACAATAAACATATAGCATAGTAAATATTATTAACCAGCAACACTGTGGCTATTACAAAGTATTCTATACTGTATGTAGGTATGTGCTGTGTTTTTATGCAACTAGCGGCAAAGTTGATTTGTCTACGGAAGTAGTATCTCAGACATGTGAGGAATTCATTGAGCTACGACCTTTCACATCACTGGGTGGTAGAAATTTCTCAGCTCCATCATGATCTTATGAGGACACCTTTATACCAGTATGTATACCTTTATGGTCCAGCATGGACAGAAATGCTACATGACAGTACATGACTATACTATAATTAAGGATTTCCTTTGCCAACCAATGAAATATCTGATCTAAATTATGTTCTTTCTAAAATTTCTCATCAAATATATCTCTGAAACATAGACCTATGTAAGGATTTTCAATGAATCTGTGCAGAATAGAGAAATGTGGAAAAGCAGAAATGGTACCATTCATCTGTCTACAGTGAAACAAGTAAGAAATGAATGTATATGCGCACATACATATACACAAAGGTGTATACCCATCTGTGTGGGTTGGGGTGGGAGTCACAGGGTGGGAAACCCTTCCTACCCTTTTGGTTAAAGAGCAGTATTTCAGGGAATAGAAAGAATGCCACATGCTGGGGAAAGACAGACTAGTCACAGATTGACCTCCAAAGACCAGGCCAGAGAATGCTGTACAGCCTCATAGATCTGAATTCTGAAGGGGATCTGGGCTGTTTAAGAGGGTCCTAAAGAGACAGCAAGCCTTGAAACCCATATCAGGGAGGGAACACAGTCTCCTCACCTGGTTAGACTGGTCCCAGAAGGTGGGTGAGACTAATCAGTAGGGGACAGGGGAGTTAACATATGGAACCTGGCTCCAGCTCTCTGTAGCTGCTCAGGTCTACAAGGTTTCTCTATAGGAGAAGAAAGTCCCTGCCCTTCCTCAGGTGAGTGGGGGATGATGCTCTTCTAGCCTGTTTGCTGGAAGTTGTGGGTCCAGATTGTGAGGGACCTGAGGACACATAAAATCTTAATAACATTACAAGGACTAAATCTGTCATTGAAATGAGCATTCATGCAAAATGAATCAATGTCTCCGAGCCCATTTTTCCTGAGTGGGGATACTCAGTTTCCGTGGATTGATCATGAGGGGCATCTCATGTCCCAACATAATTATCAGTCACACTGCACTTCAAGTGGTGCCTTTCTGTCTTTCTAGTAAGATTATTTCAAATGCTGATATGTGATAATGGTCAAGACATCATTGGCCTGTGAATCCCAGTGAGTGCTCATAGGAACACTTACATACAAAACCATGTTTGCCTCCTGCCTTCTTGGCCCACAGGATCAAGCCCCTGTTGCCTCTCTCCAAGATGCTGCGCCTCTTTTAGACCTTCTCTGATTCCACAGAGCTCTGGGTTTTCTCCTCCTCTCACTTTGCCCAGGCCTGTCATGGGCCTGAACTCAAAGCTACCTGGACAACTAAGGCCCTTGCAAAGAAAATGCCACCTGTCCAGGATGCTGGGGACTTCTGTGACAGGTGCTCTCCTGTCCTGGGCAAACAGTGATGAATGACTAAAGCAGTTTAGGAAAGTGTTCCTTTATCTCACTCCAGCAAAAGACCCCTCTTCCTCTCCTTGACAAATGAGTAAGTGGTCCACGTGGGAGCTGTGACCTCTCCACCCAGAGCCATCACTGAAACTAATGGATGGAATTTCTTCCTCCAAAGAGAAACTGCTGCAGGAGCTTGCCCTCTGATTCCTCCCTGTGAGGAGACACAGACTGGCGAGGCGAGACTAGAAGGAATCTTCAATACAAACATTTGCTTCTTCAGCCGAAAAAGGCTCCATTCAGGCAGTGAGGCCCTGGCAGAAAGGCAAAGAGCTATAGCTCAGAGCTCAAGTCAGCAACCTGGCACATCCCAAATCTCCCTGTGAGAACATAAGCATCTCTGAAGGCATCTGTAGACACACGGAGGCAAAGTGAGAAATAAGGGCAAAAACACTTGAGAAAGTTGTGACTGAGCAGGGTTCCTCATCAGCCTCCACCTCTCTGTCCTGTGTTAGCAGAACCTTTGCCCACAGTTCCACATGCTGAGAATTGAGCCAGAGCTAGCTGGATTCCATCCTGTTCAGACACATAGCCAAGATCAATGTGCCTGGCAAGGTTAAGATGATCCTTGTACTAATTTTAAAAATGGCTATGCTGTTACCAATGACATATCTTTAACTGGGAGACCTGAATCTCCCAATAACCTTCTCTATACAAACACTGCTCTAGCCAGAATTTGGAGTACAGGAAGATATTTCTAAGTAGGTCTTCCCATGTTACCAAAATATTGGAGGCCTTCGAAAAACAGGCAAGGGAAGGCTTGGTCATGTAGAGCCAAGAGATGACAACCCTACTACTCTGAGTTTGTTGGAACATGGGCTAGTCTCTAGCCCAATACCAGAACCTTGTCAGAACCAGGGATTAGATCCCAGAGAAACAAGAGACTGTGGGGCAGGAACAGGGAAGCACAAAGAACCCCTACCTCTCTCTGGCCTGCCTCGCACTCACCACCATAGGACCACAGTCAAGTCTTTCGACTTTTTGCTCATTGCTAGACCTATTTCCAACATCTGTGCACTGACTAAATAGCATCAGGATAGCAGACATCATTACCCGTAGTGACATCCTACCCCACACCCAGCTTCTTGCCACCCCAAACCAAGGATAGTTCTGAACCTGTATTTTTAATATTAAGCACAGTAAGAGATTAGTTGCAAAAACTAAGAATAAAATATAAAGATGGTAGCAAAACACATCTGTGAATGTTTTTTAAAACTACCCAATCACTTTTGGAAATTTCTATTTAATGTTTTGAAGCAAAGTTGGCCCTGGGTAACTACAGAAAGTAAACCTAGAGAAAGGAGGGCCACTATATACTTAAGAAACCTAGGACCTAAGAACTGTTCCGATGCATTTGCTCCACAAGACCAAAGGCCCCAGCTTGGGATGCTGCATTTCTTTGATGGTTGTACTTGCTTGACCTCCACTGGAGTGGCCACATCCTCACGAATTATAATTCTAAAGCAATTTGCATAATTCAAAACCACCTTTCCCTACTCTCCTTCCCATGTCCTACTGGTTGAGAGACTTCTTAAGGCTTCCTGGGTGTCTTCTAACTCCTCTGGTGTATACTTTCTCTCTCTCCTATCAGAGGGAGAAAACCCTACTCACTGCCTTTAGCCGGTGGTGTAAGCTTCCCATTACTATTTTAATATAGCACTATCCACATTCACTTTAGAAGTTCCTAGCGTCACCCTGTCCTCACGTCACCCCGCCACCTCTTTTGGCCTCTGTGATTTCTAGCTCCTGAACAATCGCCACTAATGTTCCAGCATTGAGACACTAACTTCAAAGCTCCAAATGTACAGTGTCTTGTGCTTAGAAATGTAGCTGCTAGAACAGGTCTGCTGTTGCTTCTATAAACTGGAAACCAACAGGTCTTTTTCCTATGAGTCTCAAACCTTTTGTCTGCTTCTTCCTGGCACAATGGAGCATCTTGGATTGAGTTTATGTTCATTTTCAGCTTGGAACTCCCAGCTCCATGGAGGAAGAATCAGTTTCAACTCCAAACAAAGGCATGGCAGAGGCTCAGGACACCTAGCCTCAGAGGAGAGAATTTTCACTCAGCATTTTCAGCTCAGGCTTATCTGCTTTCTTCCCTGCTCCGTGGGTATCACTCCATCCTTTGAGGGTCTGGTTTTATCCAGGTATTTTTTCCCAAGTCTATACCTGTGCAAGCACATGTGTGCAAATGCACACTAACACATGCACATGTGTACAAGAGCACACTGATGCACGTGTACACATAAACACACACATGCTATTGCTCTCCCTCATTACTATAGTGCTGGCTTCAAGTGCCTTCCTCAAGCCAGCAGCCTACAAATTCAGTCTCTTTTTTGTATCCTAAAACATACATTTAAAACATGCATGTTTTCTTTACTTCTCAACAAACCTGACAGTGAGTATGGGGAAAAAAAAACCCAGCTCTTATCATTACTGTCATAGTATAGCACCTATGGATATGATAAGACTGGTTCCTCCCTCAGAAGGTCACAAAGCAAAGCAATGGCTCCCTGAGTCCCCACACCTTCTTCTGTATCTGATGTATACAGGAAGACACTTGAGCCCAGAGCTACTTCCATGTTAGAAGAAGGTGAGGACAGGATACATAGGGTCACCTTAGTGCATCTTCCACTCAAGAGTGGTCCAGAGACTTTCCCTGACATTCACTAAAGCCCCAGTCTAGGATTCATGCATCAGGCCTGGCATCTTGGGTTGATGATCAGCAATCAGAGTTTATGTTACAAGCCAAGGAGCATGGAGGATGCCCCAGCTATACCTGGGAAACTGAGGACACTAGAACATGGATTTTCAAGGGGGGGGTCTCCCATCACCCCTCAGATTCTTCTCTGACCTGACCTCAGACTCAGGAGCCAGTCTAGAACTGATTGGCAGACTCTACTTGCCATCCCATTGCTGAGCTCTTGAGGCTGGCAATAGTGTGGCTGAAGTACCGTGGAATTATCTGGCAGTCAGCTTGGGCTGACCCTGGTCTCATATCACAGAGCAGCAGAGTGGCGATGCTCTATCACCAGCACAAGCCCTGGGCATCCGGGGAGCTGAACAGCGTGTGAAACGCTGTGACGTCCTCTGTAAGGCTGTCCTCATTGTAGCCCCTACTCACCTGCTCCTGGGGGGTAGAGAGTCTGTCCACAAAATTGGGACACACCCTAAAGCCATCGTGTCCCTGTACTAAAGTTAATCCAATTGGCCTGAGGGCAGCTCAGTCATGCCAAGAGGAATGTTGCCTCCTCCACCCTGACGAGAAAAACTGAGCCCAATGTCAGGGTATCCTGAGAAAAGCATGGGCCTCTGCCACATCAGATGTTTTGGACAATGTGGGAGAAAGTCTCTGAACTAGCTTGGGCCAGCCCTGGAACTGCCTAGGACTGACCTTTTAGATCCTTTCCTGTACCTCAGAGCAGCCTGGCCACAGGCACCTGCTAGCTTGCGCCTCTACCAGGATGCATATTTGTGTTCAGCAGAATCCACAGCTGCGATTTGTTCTGGGAAGAGAGAAGAGGCCTATCCATTCTGTTCTTTCTCTTTCTTTGTTCCTTCCCCCACCTGCTTGCTCCTTTGCCAAAGGTGTGCTACCAATACAGTACTGACTGGGGTGAGAAGGGGGAGGGCTTCAAGGAAAAAAAAACATGTGTCCGTTATTAATTCCCCCAAGGAATTTAGCGCCTCCAGAGCTGATTGAATTATTCATAACAGCCTTAAATTTGGCCCAAATCGAGAGCTGCATGTCTTGTTGATAGCTAACTCTGTTTTTCCCCTGCAGCACTTCCTGTCTCCTTAGAAGAGACACGGGTAGCCAGCAGAGGATTAGTCTGCACCTTCTCTGTCACTAGCTCCTGCACAGCCACCCACCAACAGTGTCACTTACCCTCCTCCCAGCCTCCCAAAGCCACAGCCATTCATTCACCCCTCCGAGCTCACAAAGAGCACAGCAAAGTCGTTTCTGGTAGCATGCTGGGGAGAAATTCAGGTTACCCCAGTTACTTTGATTGAGCCACCTGAGTTACACAACCCTGTCGCTCTGATGGCTGTCATCGCACAGAACTGGCCTGTACCCTGGAAACAGCAGCAGGCAAGGTATGGAGGGGCCTGAGGTCCTAGCCTGGGGGAAGAAGGAAGGGGTAGAGCCAGGGACTGGTTGCTATGGAGATGCTCTTCCCCAATAAACGGAGTAGTTGGGGCTGTCAGCTGGAGGATTGCACCATGACAGGAGGAAAGGACAGACACAGACCGGTGCGGTAAAGGAGATGAGAAATCTCCCTTCACCTTCAAGGCTGTGCCGGAATAGCTGGAGGAGGCGGGAGGAGGCAAGCGCAGTCAGGTTACATTGACAGAGCTAGGCTGTCCTGGTAAACACACTGATGTTCAGATCTGTGCCAAGTGTTTTTACCCTTTTCCCCTCACCAAGCTTCTATGGAAAAAGTCTTACTGCTTTCAAGATGCAGAGAAGGACACGGAGACCTTCAAGGTCTTCAGCCCAGGAAAGCCGGGACGGAGATGTGAATCCAGATTTTTCTAATTCCCAGGCCCATATCTATTCCCCTACTGCCTGATTGTGCCAATCAATGTGGAACAACTGGCGGAGCAGGCTCCAGAGGCTCGGGGACTCTAAAGCAAGTCCTTTTATCCCCACCCCCACAGAGGCCCTGGGGTCTGTGATACCCCCATGCATCCTGGCTTCACCCTCTGCAGACCTGAACCTGCTTCATCACTGAGGACTCTTCCCAGTCCTCCTCCAGAGTGTGTCGGTCAGCTGTCCATCACTGTGACAAATAAACTTGAAAAAACAAAGGCGAAAAGACACAGTTCGTTTCATGGTTTTTAGAAGATTCTGTCCGTGCTCAACTAGTTTCGTTGCTTCTGGATCCAACTGAGGCTAAGCATCACAGGCAACAAACACAGGAGAGGAAAGCAGCTCACTTCCTGTTGTACATGGTGCAAGGCACAGAGAGAAAGGGAGGCACCTGAGACATAACCCCAAATATACACCCCCAGGGAGTCTTCTTCAGCTAGGTCTTAACTTCTTAAGTTTCTTGTCATCTTCTAATAGTCCATCGAGTTATTAACTAATCACTGGATCGATCCATTGACGGGGTTAGAGAACTCCTGATCCAATTGTGTCTCAAAGTAGCCTGTGACATTAGGGGGACACTTTATATTAGAGTACACAAAAAATCCTCCTCTGGATACCATCACCCACAGTATGCAGGCCCTCCCCAGGAATACAGGGTTGCAGCTTTTTCCTGAGGTTCCCCCTTAAAGACACTCATATTGTTCACAGCAGAAGACCCAGATGGACCAGTCAGTGGGTGTAGAGTGAAGCCTTGGCAAAATTGTGCGGTCCCAGCATGAAAACTGATGTGGGGGCCCCTCCTGCCATAGGAAGGGACTCCTGTTTCCAGGGGGATCTACAGGCTTGATATAGTGTAGTCTTACCTGGTCTTGCTTTTGTACACTAGTTGAAATTGTTGGTGTCCAAGGAATACTTGGATAATGATAAACAAGCAATTGGTGTTATTTTTCTAGATAAAAGGTAGGCTGCAGTGGAATCTTTTAAGCTGGGGTCTCAGAAGAGCTGAGCTTCCCCAGAGAGAGATGGGTAAAATGCCTTTTAGATGTATTGCTGATTCCAGCAAAGCACTTGTCTTATGATATTTATCCCAGAACTGGACTCAGCTATAGGATTCCCAGAACATTTGGAAACATGGTGGACTGTGGGTAACACATAGCTTTTTGATACTTCAATCACAAGATAAAGCTGACAGCATTACGTGGTATATTCTATATGTTAGCTGACATTCACAATCTGCTGGGCAGTGTTCAGCAAGCACAGTGGCCTAGGACGTGGCCCCACCATCCACAACCCTACAAGTCACCACATACACATCTGTGAGGTATTACCTCTAAGGACTTGTGTTTCTAGTGCCCCCCAAATAAGCCTGAGCCTGTACCAGCACACAGAAGAAACTATTGAGGAGTTCAGATCTGGGAGTTCTCATCTATCAATCACTACTCAAGCACAGCACTAGGAGGTAGAGCAGGCCAGGGGAGTCGCTGTGCAGTGGAAGTTCTTATCAGGCTCTTGGGAAGGTCTTGATTTCCCAGTGACTCTGGTACAAGCTGTAAGGCCAGGTTGAAGAGAAATGCTAAACTGCGTAAGGCCTTCCAGTGCTCGCAGCGTTCCTCATCTTGTAGCAGCTGCAGTGGAAGCCGAGACCCAGAGTAGAGACTAGGTCTGACAGTAAATGGTAAGCCCCATAGACGTGTGGAGCCCACAACCAACAAAGAAAAATGTAGAGCAAGGGCCAACCCTGATTCTCAAAGGAAGATTTGAAACAGAGCCTTGACTCTAAATACCAATTGGCACTTTGGCCCTACGACAACTTCATCCTTCCTTGAACATGGCAAATGCCACCACTGAAAGAAAAAGAGAGGCTTGAAATTTAAAAGGAAGACTCAACCAACAACCTAACAACAGATGTGCAAGCCCCAGCACAATCAGAAACGATATGGAATAAAATGATGTGGGATAATCTTTTTGTACACTGCAAAGATAGGTCTCTGCCTAAGGAACCTTCTGATTGGTTTAATGAAAAGCTGAATGGTGAATATCTAGGCAGGAGAGAATAGGTGGAACTTCCAGAGAGAGAGAGAGAGAAGACTCTGGAAAGAAGAGAGGCAGAGACGCCAGAGAGACTGCATAAGACATGTCTGCCTCACCCCTCTTTCAATCCCATTAGGGTACCCAATAGAGACAACATGGAAGAGCTTCCAAACAAAGATTACAAAAGAATGATCATTACGGATATTCATAAAACCCAACCTACCCCTGGACCCAGCAATACCACTCTTGGGAATATACCCAAGAGAGGCCCTATCATACAACAAAAATATATGCTCAACTATGTTTATAGCAGCATTGTTTGTAATAGCCAGAACCTGGAAACAACCTAGATGCCCTTCAATGGAAGAATGGATGAAGAAAG